>NC_136813.1:0-282534 GCF_951394365.1 Tetrao urogallus | reverse complement strand
GGAGCGAGGGCAAAGCACTAATTGTGCAGGGGAGGGAAGGCTCTGCTTAATCTCCCAAGGACGGAGCAGCCGGGCCGTCGCCGTGTCACACAGCTGTGCCAGCAGTGCTCTGGGCACGGCTGGATCCAAGCCCTGCCTCCCGCTTCTCTGGGGGCAGAAGCCACCACCTCTCCTCCTGTCTGCCTTGGCCTCCAGCGCTGCAGTTTCTGTCAGCTTTCATCACAAGGGGGGAATTGTGGAGCATCAGTGCGGCTCCAAAGTGCCACAGCCCCATGGAGAGCAGTGGGGACACGTCCAGGGGCAGCGGGCATCCATGGGGTGCAGCCATGTTGTGCACAGCAACGCAAGCGGTGTCTGCTGGGACAAAACAACACATCAGGAACTGCCACGGCTGGTGGTGAGCAGCACAGCCACGGGGAAGCCAGCACAACACCTCGTCCCACGCGCCCCCATGTCCCCCCGTGGTCGTGGAGCCACAGCTCCATCAGTGGCTCACGCTGAGAGAGGGAGAAGTGCCGTAACTGGGGGCTGTCCGTGCAGAACATAACCCTGCACACAACTGCAGGTAGAAGCCAAGCTGTGTATTGGAAAGAATCTGAATACCTGAGCCTTGTGACGACAGAAAAAAAGATCATTTCCTTCGCATTTGTATTCAGGGCTCATCCGTGGCATTCTCTGTGCTGCCTGACTTCAGACTGGCTGCCCTCCTGGCAGACACACATTAAGAGGGAACAATAAATTGCGACGCGGTTCTCCTGTACCTGGGCACAGGACAAATTGAAATAACTTTGGAACGAAGCTTTATTTATGAATTTGGAATTGGATTATCGAGTCGTTGGCACAAACAGCGGCAGCGCCGCTTTTTTAAGACCTTCAAGAAATTTCCAGGGAGATGTAATCCCCCTCCCTCCGACGATCTCCAGACCGTCCCTAATTTCCTAAGCTCCCTGATAACGTTTCTCTGCGCTCATGCTGACGCCAACATTCCTCATACATCAGATCACAATCTTGGAGCTGCAGCACGGCGCTCCGCAGGCTCCGTCCTCTGGAGGAGGGCACTGCAGCTTTGCCTGCAGCCCATCGTGCAATCACAGAACCCTCGGTGTTGGGAGGGACCTCTGAAGGCCATCCAGCCCAACTCCCCTGCAATTCACAGGGACACCGCAGCTCCACCAGGTCCTGATCCAGCCTCGCCTTGAAAGTCTCCAGGGATGGGAGATCCCCATCGATGGGAATCTGGTCAGGTTTTGTCCCGGGGGCACGAGAGCTCACCCAGCAGGGCGATGGAGTTCGAGAGCCACAGTGAGAGCTGAGTGCATAACGCCAGGGGTGGGAGCAGAGCCTGCGTGGGGACCCCAGCGTCTGGACTGCAGGGAAGGCCCTGCTCAGCAGCTTCATCTCCATTGCTGCAGGCTGGTGTTGACAGCAGCTTTGGGGAGGTGGCGGAGTCCCCGTCCATGGAGGTGTTCAATGGCAGTGAGGACGTGGCACCAAGGGACGCCGTCAGCAGGCGAGGTGGGGCGAGTTGGGGCTGGACTCGGGGGTCTTTTCCAACCTGAACAATTCTATGATTCTGTGTTGGCTTTCCTTCAAAGCCAGGGACACTGCAAGCCGGGAAGTGGCCTGTAAGCCATGTGAAGTGGTCACCACACCCATCGATCACCAAGCCCAGAAATTGATCACCAGGCCCAGTAACTGATCACCATGCCCAGAAATTGATCACCATGCCCAGAAACTGATCACCATGCCCAGAAATTGATCACCATGCCCAGAAATTGATCACCATGCCCAGTAACTGATCACCATGCCCAGTGACTGATCACCATGCTCAGAAATTGATCACCATGCCCAGTGACTGATCACCATGCCCAATAACTGATCACCATGCCCAGAAATTGATCACCATGCCCAGTGACTGATCACCATGCCCAGAAACTGATCACCATGCCCAGTAACTGATCACCATGCCCAGAAATTGATCACCATGCCCAGTGACTGATCACCATGCCCAGTGACTGATCACCATGCCCAGTAATTGATCACCATGCCCAGAAATTGATCACCATGCCCAGTAACTGATCACCATGCCCAGTAATTGATCACCATGCCCAGTGACTGATCACCATGCCCAGTAATTGATCACCATGCCCAGTGACTGATCACCATGCCCAGAAACTGATCACCATGCCCAGTGACTGATCACCCAGATGTGATGCCCAGAGGTCACCATGTGAAGCAGCCCCTGTGCTGCCTTCCCCGTGGCACAGCTCAGCATCACATCCCAGCACGTTGGGCTGCAGGGAGCTCCCAGCCCATGTCCTTGAACAAGCACAAAGCCTGCAGCCACAGCTGGGCTGAGCTGTGTGTAAATAATCCACCAAGCCGTCCTGCTGACTGTCTGTCTCCGCTGCCCTACTTAACTGCACTGTTGTGCTGAGGATGCACTGTGCCTCCTCCTGCAGGACCGAGCGCAGTGTGGACGGAGTGCCGCTGCAAATCAACCCCTAGATCTGCTGGGTTTCCAAATCTCACACATCAGTGTCTCAAGAAAGGAGTCCGAGTCCATCTGAGGCCTGTGTACCACATTGAAGCAAACAGAAAACTGCCTGGAATGGGGCAATAGGTGGTTTGCAGAACGGCAGATCTCTGCTCGGATGCTGTATGAAAGCTGCAGACCCTTGGAGATGTGACTGAGCTGAGTGGTTCTGAGCCTTCGGCTTTATTTTAGGTTTGGAATAATTGGACAGGGCTTAAGCTAAGGTCCTACACGTACCATTGATTTCAATCAGTGCTCCAACACAGGAGGAAGGTGTGGGTTCTGCAGAAGGTCCACGGGCAGCAGCACAGGAGGTTCTGGGAGTTCGCACTGCTCTCCTTTCTCAGGTGACATCTGACAGGGCGTGAGAGAACAGTTCAGGTCGTTCCAGGGGAGGTTCAGGGTGGATATCAGAACTCCTAAACGGAGAGGGGAGGCCAGGCACTGGAACGGGCTGCCCAGGGCTGCGATGGGCTCACCGACCCCAGAGATGTGTAAGAAATGGGCAGATGTGGCACTGAGGGACAGGGTCAGCGATGGGACTTGGTGGGTCAGGTGGCACTTGGTGATCTTGAAGGTTTTTCTGAGCTCCATGAGTTTGTTTCAGTGATCCCAGGGGCCTTCCCATGCCAGCTGCTGTAAGCAGCCTCTGCACCAGGCTGATGGAACAGCCCCGACTCTAAGAAGCATCACTGAGTGCTTTGACACACCAGGGCCATTTCCCTGCTCTGGGCCTAAGGGCCAGCACAGGAGTGTGGGACAGGGCCGACAGGCAGCTCTGTGCCACGTCCTTGGGATAGAGGACATCGTGCCACAGGGCTGACACCAAACATAAGGGGCGGCTGCCCTGACGCTGCGTCCCTCTGCTGTGGGGGAACAGCAGCCCAAGGGACTGCATTAAAGATCACGTTATGACACACGAGGTGGGTGCCAGCAGCAGCTCAGCCCCCTGGGCCCCTTCTCAGGGCTCAGATGCAGCAATGGGTGGGAGGGGGATTCAGAGTACAGCACTGGGGCGACACAGCACAGGCATTTGCGGCTCACCCCCAGTCCTCGCTGGTGCACCCTGAGCTTCCACATCTGCAAACGTTCTGCTCAGGTGTTTTCTGGCTGGCAACGAATCGCTGAACCACAGAACATCCTGAGTTGGAAGGGAACCACAAAGATCATCGAGTCCAACCCCAGGCTCCACACAGAACCACCCCAAACACAAACCCTACATCTGAGAACATCCTTGCTCCGGTATAACGTTCTCTGAGCCTTCCTGATGATGCTGCAGAGCACAGAGCAGTCTTGGTGCCCCAGGGAGGGCAGGCAGGGCAGGCTCTGGGCAGTGCTCACCCCTCTGGCCCACACAATACCCCCAGCACTGGGGTCCAGAACATGCAAACACTGCTTCCCAAACACTGCTCACCTGTCAGGGTTGTTAACAACAGTTGAAAGGACTTTGGACTAGACGATCTTGTCGGTCCTTTCCAACCTAGCGATCCTATTCTATGAAAGGCCTAACGAGATGTTAACAGGAGGGATGTCAGGGAGATAACAGGCAAAATATTTAATGGACCACTGCTTTAAAGCACTTAAAGCCTTAACTTTGTGCTCGGCCAAGCACAATTTGCTGTCAGTATAATCTATGCTGATTGTCCCCGAATGCCTCCCCCTGCCTGCTTTGTTTGGGGACAGGGAGCACAGGAGGACACACGGCACACTCCTTCCAGGGACGGAACTGAGGCTGTGTTCCATAATCCTCTGCCTCCTCCTCCCTCCCCAGCAAAGGACTGGAGCTTTGCCCGCTATTGGGAACACCTCCAGCCACCACAGATTTCCATGGAGGAATCACAGAATGGTTTGGGTTGGAAGGGACCTCAAGGATGATAACAATCCAATGCCCCCACTGCAATGCAGGGCCACCAACCTCCCCATTTCACAGCAGCCCAGGCTGCCCAGGGCCCCATCCAACCTGGCCTCCAACACCTCCAGGGATGGACGGGGCATCACAGCCTCTCTGGGCAGCTGTTCCAGCACCTCACCACTCCCTCTCTAAACAACTTCCCCCTGACATCCAACCTCCAGCTGCCCTCCCTCAACTCCAAACCATTTCCCCTCGTCCTGCTGTCATCTCCCCTTTCCAAGAGTTGACTCCCCTCCTGGGCAGTCAGGAGCCCCGAAATCTCACCCAAAACCTGACCAGAGACCACGAGAATCAATTCTGTTGTGATGTGGGGAAGGGGGCACCACGGTGCTCTGACCTTAAGGCCCAGCCCTCACAGCGACGTGGCTGAGGACATCATCTGTGCTCCCACCGGGGGGCTGAGCCCACGTGGGATGTCCCCAAGGGCCAGCAGCACCAAAGCACGGCCCTGCATTGCACAGCGTAGGGCCAAAAGGGCAACGGGGCGGGAAATCCCAGCGGTTGCCCCTCCGCAGCCCTGCTCACCCACGGGGCTGGAGGAGCATCACACGCGTGGCACAGGGAAGCAGCTGGCCGTGGGTCCGGGACACCACCAGGCCAGGACACGCGTGGAACAGGACGGGCAGGGAGCAGAGCGCTGAGCGAAACGCAGGTCGGGAAGGCGATGAGCCCGCATTAGCAAGGCTGGGCGCCTGGGGGGAGCAGCGCACGGATGAGGGGAGCGAGCGAGGAACGGCAGCAGAAATCGTGGAGGAAAGGAGGGGCTGAGCCGGGGTCAGCAGTGACATGGCGGGGGGGGGAGGGGCCAACGAGGGCAGGCGGGTGGGCGCCGGGACCCCGAGCTGGGGGCACCCAGACCGCGGGTGGGGCTGCGGGGTCCCCTCCAACCCCGCCATCCCATGTCGGCCCGGACCCCGAGCCGCCCCGCCCGTCCGACCAAAGCTGCAGCATGCGCACAACCCCAGCCGCAGGCCACGTCCCCACCCCCACAAGGCAACTTCCTGTTCTTTCCCCCGCCCTCTTCCGGTTACGTCCCTTCCGGTTCCGCCCCGGATAAGCGGCGCCGCGCACCACGCGCGCTCCTTTTCCGCCGCGTTCTCCAAGATGGCGGACACGCAGGTGGGGCCCGCGCGGCGCTGGGCCGCGGTGTCTGCAATCCGCCCGGTCTCACACGGGGGTTGGGGGAGCCGGCTGTGGGGCCGGAGAGGAGCCCCGGGGTGGGCGTCGTCCGTACGGATGGGGCACCGAGCGCTGGGGTGGCGGGGGGAGGCCGCGGGATGGAGGCCGCGGTGGGATCTCGGTGGGCCCGAGGCCGTCTGTGATGCCGTTTTTCCCCGCCTCAGACCGAACGGGCGTACCAGAAGCAGCCCACGATCTTCCAGAACAAAAAGCGGGCCCTGCTGGGCGAGGGCGGCAAGGAGAAGTTGCCCCGCTACTATAAGAACATCGGCCTCGGCTTCAAGACGCCCAAGGAGGTACGGCCGGCTGTGTGCTGAGCCCCGCAGCGCTGAGTTTCATGGGCTCGTAGTAAAGTGAGGAGGCTGGGAAGGACCTCGGAGGTCACTCAGTTCCCACCCTCCAGGGTTGGACGTCTCCCATTGCTCAGGGCCTGTCGCTGGCTGCCTGGGTACAGAGTTTCTCCCCCTCTTGCTTATAGGCTCCCTTTAAGGACTGGGAGGCCACATGATGTCTCCCCAGAGCGTTCCCTTCTCCAGGCTGAACGCTCCCGGCTCCCTCAGCCTGTCTCCATACAGAGGTACTCCATCCTCTGAGCATCCCTGTGCCCTCCTCTGGACCCACGGCCCCATGTCCCTCCTGTGCTGGGGACCCCAGGCCTGGATGCAGTGCTCCGTATGGGACCCTTCACAAGGGCAGACAGGGGCACAATCACTTCCCCGCCTGCTGCCCCCTCTGTTGGTGCTGCCTGCAGGACTGCTGGCCTTGTGGGCTGTGAATGCACGCTGCTGCCTTGTGTTCATGTCATCCACCAGAACCCCTTAGCCCTTCTCCACAGAGCTGCTCTCGGTGACTTCTTCTCTCAGCCTGTACTCATGTCTGGGATTGCTCCAGCTGATGTGCAGTACTTTGCATTTGGCCTTGTTGCACCTTATTAGCTTCATGTGGGCTTTTGTCCAGGTTCCTTTGGATCTCTTTTGTTGTATCAGCTGCAGCACTCGCAAGTCCTCAGCACCATCACTGAGCCTCTGTCCAGAGCTGCCTGTTCAGACTCTGGCTCTGGGCAGCCTGGTCTGTTGGTTGGTGACCCTGCACAGAGCAGGGGGTTGGAACTGGGTGATCATCGTGGTCCTTTTCAACCCAGGCCGTTCTGATTCTGTGACCATCGTTTCTCTTGCAGGCCATTGAGGGCACCTACATTGACAAGAAGTGCCCCTTCACTGGTAATGTCTCCATCCGTGGCCGAATCCTGTCAGGTGAGTTGTGCAGCAGCACTGTAAGCGTGTGATGCCACTGGAGCAGATCAGCACAGAGCCCAGAGCGTTGATCTGGAGCTGCCGGGAAGCACAGCTCTGGTCCTTGAGCTGCACATGATGTCATTCTCACGATGGTCTTCCAAGCCTCATGGTGAAGGGGCTGTGAGGACAAGGCCAAAAGGCTTTGCTGATGCCTGCTACAAGGAGCTGTTGGTGTTTCTCTGCAGCGTGGCTGCTGGGTCGGTGGTGCAGGCAGTGTTGGCTGTAGGAAGTGTGGAATGGAGGGGCCCTGCCTCCACGTGTGAAACACCGCACTGCTGGTCTGGGCTCTTAAAAGCCTCCATTCTGCAGCGGTCACAAACGGGTCCCCAGCACGTTTTGCTGCCGGTCACTGAATGCTTCCTGTCCTCCCCTCCCTTCCGCTCTCGCCCCCAGGTGTGGTCACCAAGATGAAGATGCAGCGCACCATCGTCATCCGCCGCGACTACCTGCACTACATCCGCAAGTACAACCGCTTTGAGAAGCGCCACAAGAACATGTCTGTGCACCTCTCCCCCTGCTTCAGGTGCGTCCAGCAGCCCCGCTGCCCCGGCAGCAGGACGGAGCTGTGAGCTCCATGCACATCACTGCAGATGTGCTGAGCGCCTCGCAGGCGGGTGGAATCCGTGCCGCGCTCAGCCCAGGCTGTGCTGAAAGTGGGTGAGCATGTCAGGCTGGGAGGGACGGTTCTGTTCCTGCTGCTGACCTGGAGCTTGTTTGCTGGTGGTGATGTCTGAACTCACGATGGTCTTCAGAGCCCCTGTTGGTGAAGGGGATGCTGACAACGCCGGTGGCGCCAGCTGAACCGTCAGACGTGTTCCAGTCAGTCAGCCTGACGTGGAGCCACAATGTGACAGTTGTGTGGTTCTTGAGAAAGGGGGAAGCAAAAGAAAGTTTGGACTGATGTTTCCAAAGCAAATGCTGAGGGCAGAGGGGTTCAGAGGCTGCCGTGTCCATCTGCTGCACGTTTCTGAAGCGTGTACCTGGAGCAGCCCAAATACCAGCCCAGCCGTGCTGGCTTAAGGAGTCCTTCAGGTCTGTAAGTGACTGGAATGGAAACTCGTGATGGCTGAAGGGTTTCCCTTCGGGTGCTCAGCACTCATCCTGCTTCTGTGGGAGCCCCACTTATCACTGGGTTGATGCCCAGAGCGACCGATGCTGGCAGCTCAGGGGCTGAGCGCTTCTGTTTCAGCGCAGTCATCCCTGCAGCACTTCAGATTGCAGCTCCTTGTTCTGCAGCTCTGATTATGCAAGGTCACTTCTGCTGGGGTTGCACAGCAGCGTTTCCGACGTCGTGCGCTGCACGCATCCTTGCTGCAGAGCAAACAGCTGCAAACTCACAGCCTCTGCTGTTGTTTCGTTGCAGGGATGTGCAGATTGGAGACATTGTCACCGTGGGGGAGTGCCGGCCCCTCAGCAAGACTGTCAGGTTCAACGTCCTCAAAGTCACGAAGGCTGCTGGCACCAAGAAGCAGTTCCAGAAGTTTTAAAACCAGCGTGTGGAGCACAATTGGGAAAAATGAAAGGAAAAATAAAAGTTTTCTAAAGTCTTCCTTACGTGTATGGTGTGAAGTGAACAGCACAGTGAATGCAGCGGCGCGTGGAACTGCAGAAATGCATGAGTCGGTTGTTGAGGAAATGTGATGGCGTTAAGCAGGCTCTGTTCTGGTTCCCTGCTCAGGAGAAATGAAGGTTTGGTGTGGGTGAGGGTCGGGGGATGAGTGCTGTCCCTCTGGAGGTGCAGAGGCAGTTCAAATACGAATTGAATGAGAAAGGTCCGTGTGGTTCCACACACAGCTCTGAGCACGTTTTGCAGGGCTGTGGTGTCAGCAGTGAAAGCAAATGAGAATTAATGCTCAAGAAAATGCTTTTGCTGTGGGTTTGCGTGGAGGTGGCAGTTGCTTACAGTTGGAGGAGGTGAGCTGAGCAGTGAATGAGCCCCTCTGCAGGATGCATTCAGAGCGGTGCTCAGTGGCTCTGCTGGGGGGGAGGCAGGGATCAGTGACGTCCCATGGGGCACCGTTGTTCTTCAGCATCACCAGTGACATCAGTGGTGGCTGCAGTGCATCCTCAGCAAGTTGGGTGATGACACCAAGCAGAGGGGTGAGCTTGGAAAGAAGGGATGGGAAGGAAGGGTTCCTGCCAGAGGGACCTCAGTCAGCGCTAAAAGTGGGCCTGTGTGAACCTGATGAGATTCGACCCAGCAAAGTGCGAGGTTTTGCTCTTGGTCGGAGCAACCCGGATCTGTGTGCAGAATGGGAGAAGAACTGCTTGAGAGCAGCCCTGCAGAGCAGAACCTGGGGGTCCTGGTGGGTGAAAAACAACATGAGGCAGCAGTGTGTGATTACAGCTCGGAAAGCAAACGGGATCCTGGGCTCCAGCAGCGGAGGGGTGGCAGCAGGGACAGGGAGGTGATCGTCCCCCTCTGCACTGCCCTTGTGAGGCCCCATCTGCAGCACTGCGTCCAGGGCTGGAGCCCCCAGCACAAGGAAGACAGGGAGCTGTTGGAGAGGGTCCAGAGGAGCCACAAAGATGAGCAGAGGGCTGCAGCACCTCCCTGCAAAGACAGGCTGAGGGAGCTGGGCTTGTTCAGCATGGAGAAGAGAAGCTGCGGGGTGACCTCAGTGCAGCCTGCAGTGCCTCAAGGGAGCCTGCAGACAGGAGGGGAGTCAGCTCTGTGAAAGGGGAGATGGCAGCAGGACAAGGGGAAAGTTCTTGACAGCGAGCGGTGAGGTGCTGGAGCAGAGAGGAGCAGGCTGCAGGAGGTTGTGGCTGCTCTGCCCCTGGAGGTGCTCAAGGCCAGGTTGGATGGGGCTCTGGGCAGCCTGGTCCAGCACCAGATGTGGAGGCTGGGGGCCCTGTGTGTGCAGGGGGTTGGAAGGCGATGATCCTCGGGGTCCCTTCTAACCCAGGTCGTTCTATGATCCTGTGATCTGTGAAGGTGCCTTTGGATTGAGCCATTCCATTCCAGCTGGCAGGATTCCGAGCGTGTGGGAAGTGAGGAAAGCAGACGCAGAGGGGCAGCTGAGTCGCCTGAGCCCACAGGCACCGAGTGGGGGCCCTCTGTGCACTCCACAGCACGGTGAGTGGCCGAGCACCCGGAGCAGAAGGGAAACTGGAGCACAGCCTCAGCTGCCTCAGCTGCCCCTCCGCCCCCTGCGCTGTGCTGGAAGCACCACTGCTGTGTGTGGTGTGCGGTGCTGCACGGAGGTGCCGTGGCACTTGGGGCTTTATGCCTTCTGGGGGTGCCTGGGGACGCTCTGCCCGCTGAGGAACGCTGTGGCCACTGGTGAGGAGGCCCTGCTGCTTGGGGATGCCATCGAATCACAGAATCACTGAAGACCCCTGAGGTCACGCAGTGCAACCATCCACCTACAACCAATATTTTCCCATTAAACTGCATCCCTTTGTACCACATCCACACAATTCTTTAGCGCCTCCAGGGATGGCGACTCCCCCACCTCCCAGGGCAGCCTGTTCTGAACCTGAACACCCTGGGAAGGAATTCTTCCTAATACCCAACCTGACCCAGCCTTGGTGCAATTTGAGTCCATTCCGTCTCGTTCTTTTGCTGTTATCTGGGGGCAGAGGCTCCTCTCAGCACTCCTTTCAGGCAGTTGTACAGAGCCATAAAGTCCCCCATTAGCCTCTTCTCCTCCAGGCTGAACAGCCCCAATGGCACCCACTGCTCCCTGCCCAGCACCTGGTCCCCCAAACCTGTGATCCCTCTGGGACCCCGAATGCCTTGGGCTCTGTGCCACACATCAATCAGAGGGCAGGCAGTGGAGCTGCTGCCGTGCACTGTTAGCCAGCACCGTTGCTGAACCACTCAGCTGTGTTTCATGTCCCAGCCCACAGCAGCAGGAAGCGCAGGCTTCTGTTAGCCATAGATGGCCATTGGCAGCGCAGAAATGAAGCTGCCAGCTGCGTGGGGCCGAAAATACGCCAGTGAGTCTTGAGGTGGAGCTTGGCCAGCCAGCAGCAAGTGTGCACCGTCCAGCCCAGCAATGCAGCCCAGCAGTGCACAGAGCTTGGAGCATAGATGTGACAGTCTGGGTATGCCCCAATCCCACAGCTGTGGGCTGGCTGACCCCCTGCTGGGGGGGACGTGGGGATGATGGCTCTGCATCCACGGGCAGTGCTTGCAGTGCAAGAGCTGCTCCTCCCTTACAACCCTGCGTGCTGCCTTTGTTGGCACCAAGCATCGGGCATCAGCTTGGTGCCATGCAGCCCTAAGGACCCCACGGCTCCCAGTGGCTGAGGTCAGGGTCTCCACCCTCCCAGCCTTCCTCCACATCCCTAATGCAGCCCCAGGCCTTGGAAAATGTCCCTGAAGCCACTGGGACGGGACGCTGTGGCACAGAGATGCTGTGGCACAGGGCACCCGGGTGAGCATCACATTGTGATCCCACTGCTTGGGACACACAGAGGCACTGCTGTACAAACCTGATGTCCCCATGGGGTACAGAGCCCCACTGCGTGCAGCTCAGCAGTGGGGCTGCAGCGAGGTGCGCTCTGGGCAGTGCTGGGAGCCTGGCCCCACACAGGCAGGAAATGAGTCAGGGCTGGGCAGGAAAGAAGGCAAGAGGAGACCTGATCTGCACCATTCCCTGTATCTCAATGGCCTCCCAGGGAGGGATGAGTCCTGCTGCTGCCTCCCATGGATCCCTGCTGGTCCCTGCACCGTCCCCTCCAGCTCACAGTGCCCTGCATGCAGCTCAGCTGTGCTCCAGGGGTTTGTCCCCCCTGAGGAACTGACGCATCATCCCACTCCACTGCCCAGTCCCTTACTGCAGAGAGGGTGGCTGGGATGGATGCACTGTGCCACACGGGACAGATATGCTGTGTCCTTTCCTCTGTGATCCATCAGAGCTCCTCCTGCCTGGAGGACCCACGCAGGCAATGCAGTGCCAGCAGCTCTTCCATGCTCACGTGTGTGCCTGTGGGCACCCGGTTCACTCGGGCATCTCAGCAGACACAGAGATTTGTGCCCAGGCCCCCCCTGCACCCTGCCCACCCCCCACCCCCAGCATCGCCCACCTGCAGGGAAAGCGGAGCACAGCAGGAGCTGCCAGGGCTGTTCCATCTGCACGGGATTTGGGTGTCAATCTGTGCATCTCTGCTGGTGGAAGTGGTTTTCAGGACAGAAAAATGAGAAATGCTGCTTGAGCCTTAATTTGGATCCCCACCACCCCCAGGAACTGCAGTGCTGCGTGGGGGGAACTGAGCTGCTTGGAGGCTCCTGCAGCTCCGCAGGGTGAGAGGAGCCCTGGGCTGTCTGTGCTCTCAGCTACAGGACTCCTGACCCCAGCCATGAGCACTGCCTGCAGAACATTCCTGGCTCTGTTCCCCATCTCTGCTCAAACATCACCCCAGCACCTGCGTATCCCAGTGCCACAGAGAACCCAGAACCGTTGGCACTGCTTTGCTGTCGGGGTGCACCGCTGTGCCAGCAGTCTGGTGATGATGGTGCCCTGTGAGCTGCCAATGACCCCACAGCAGCGATGTCACCCTGCAGAAGGATTTCTACAGCTGTGTGCATCTTTGGTTTCTTTAATTATCCAATGCATGGATAATGAACACCTACCGGCGCTGCTCTGTAGGAAGAGGCTCTGGTGAACGTTGGGTTGACGGATGTGAGCACTGGGATGTGCTGCTCACTGATTGACACAGGTGCCACGTTGAACCGTGTTCCACCAGGAAATTACTGCAGCATATTTCGGTGTAAAGAACCAGAGATGTGATGGATCTCGTGGAAAGAGCTGCCAGCAGCAGCGGGGCACTCCTCCCAAGGCACAGCCACGTTGGCCCTTCTATTTGTGCATCTGGAATGTCAAGCTGGAGAGTGGGAATGCAGGAGGGGATGCCAACGTGGACAGGGCGAATGCTGAAGGCTGCGTGGTGCTGCGGGTGCCTGCAAGGACATCCTCCACTGCACCCAGTGTGCCAAGGGCCAGACAAGGGCAGTCCATTGCTGCTGCCCGTGGTGCCAGCCCAAACACGTGCTGGGCACATTGCATCCTCAGTGGCTGCCCTCTGTGTGCATCCAGCACGCAACTTGTGGAGTTGCTGATGAAGGATGAGGTGGGCAGGTGGGCGCACGGCGTCGTGGGCCACAGGGCTGCATTCAGCACCCTGGTCTGCTGAGGGGCAAACACTGACCAAGGGGTGGACAGTGCAGGATGTGCTGGCAAGAACGGAGATCCCTGGATGGGAATCACCAGAGCACACAGGGCTGGAGCCAACAGCACCAGCATCAACAGGGCCAGCAACCAATGGGCCACGGTGCTGGGCAAAGATCCCAAGAGCTCAGCAATCTGCCCCACTGCCTCCTCCAGCAGCCACTCAGTGGCCGCAAAGGCACCCATGGTGCCAGCCAACATCCTCAGCCTCACGGCCCCGAAAGCACAACAGGCTCCAGTGACACCCCCAGTGCACCCCATGCAGGGAAGGTCAAGAAGGGTATTAGGGAAGATTCTTCCTCCCAAAGAGCAGCGATGCTCTGGCACGGCTGCCCAGGGAGTTGGGCGGATCACCGCCTCTGGGGGTGTTCCAGAACCACATGGATGTGGCACTGAGAGACGTGGTCACTGAATGGTGGGAATGGGTTGGGGATCTCAGAGATGTTTTCCAACCTCAGTGAACCCACGATTCCACAGCCTCCCCTCCCCCCAGCACGATGCACTGAAGGGAACCCCAGATGGGGTTCCTTCCTCTCCAGCCCCGCAGAGATGGCGGCAGCAGTGCCCTCAACCAGACCCTTTATTACACAAGGGCTTATACACAGCACAGACACACTGGCCCCCCATGCACCACCCGGCCCCGCGCCCCCACCCTGCCCCACAGCCACCCCACGGAGCGGGGCGTTGCATAGAGAGGAGCGGGTGGGTGGTGGGTGACATCGGGGCCACGGGGGCGGCAGGGGGCAGAGCCAGCCCGCCCCACGCCAGGTGGCACCGTCCGGCCCTGCCGTCCCCACGTATCCCCGCGGCCGCCCGGGGCCAGCTCCCGGCAGAACATTCATCCCAAATAAATTAAAAAGGTCCGTGCCCCGCGCGCAGTTAAAAAGCAGCCGCCAGGGTCACTCCTCGGGCGGCTCGGAGAGGAACGGGGAGGTGACAGCGTGCGCCTGGGCGATGGCCGCCAGCTCCTTCAGGAACTCGCTGAAGATGACGGCGCAGTACACGGCGTTCTTGACCCGCAGTGCCTCGCTCTGCTTCTCGGCCGAGCCGCGGAACAGCGTGGCTCCCGCCAGCGCCTGCAGCACCGGCCCGTCCCGCACCTGCTGCAGCGCCAGCTGTGCCGCCTGCCGCGCCCGCGTCGGGCTGTTGGTGTGGCGCAGGATCAGCTCGCCCAGCGACGGCTTCCGGCTGCGGGCTGAGGGGCTGCGTCAGCCGAGGGGCCGCGAACGCGAGATGCCACAGGCACAGCCTGGGACGTGGCGCAGGGCGAGGCACGGGGCACGGCGTGGAAGCCGGGGCGCAGCCCGGTGCACGGCCTGGGGTGCTGCGCGGGGCACAACCCGGTGCGTGATGTGAGGCAGAGCCCAGGCCGCCCGCCGGGCCACGTGCAGCCCCCAGTGCAATGCAGCAAGGGGGAGGCACAGATCAGTTTGCATGCAGTGCCGCATGCAGCCCCCTGTGCAGTGCTGGTACGGTCTGGGAGCTGTGTGCTGCGATGGAGAAGCAGAAGCCAGCCCCATGTAGCATGCAGCAGGAAGAGGCAGATCCAAGTCTCGCATGCAGCACCCAGAACAGCACACAGCCCCCGTGCAACACAGTGTGAAGCCCCTGAACTCCGGTGCCACAGCCCCTTCACCCTGGCAACCCCCAGCCCTCCCCACAGAGGGACACGAGCTCCCAATCGCTCAGAGCAGCTCCCACACCCCATGTAGCGCCACGGGTATCCCCACACACAGTGCACCCTCAGTACCCCCAATCCCATGGCAGCATCTCTGTCCCCATCTCACCCAACGTCTCTGAGCGGCGCAGCGCCGGCATGACACCTGGTGCATCAGCCCAGTCCAGCTTGCCACGGGCAATCAGGTACTTCTTGGCCTTGAAGAGCAGCATGGGGAAGTCCTCCTGGCTGGCAGCAAAGCTTTCGATCTTGTTCTTCACCGAGCCAAGCACCTGCAGGATGGGACATAAAGGACTGGACGGGATGGATGGGACAGGATGGGATTGGACGGAGGGAGGGAGCGGCGGGCAGCACCACGGACAGCGCCGCCAGCACCACGGACAGCGCCGCCAGCACCACGGACAGCGCCGCCAGCACCACGGACAGCGCCGCCAGCACCCAACCTGCAGCAAGGATTTGACGCTGGGCTGGAAGACCATGTTGGTGTTGAGCAGGAAGGAGCGCAGCAGCGGCTGCGGGTAGCAGGCCAGCTGGGCCACCAGCCCCGTCAGCAGGAAGTTCACGTAGAGGGAGTTGTGCAGCATGTTCTCCAGCTTACCAAAGAGCACCGTCATGAAGGGCCCTGCGGGTGGGTGCAAGCGTCAGGGTGTGAGCGTGGGATGGGAGACAGAAATTCCCGTCTGCGCCCCGTTCGGCCCCACCTGTGAAGGGTTGGCTGTGAGGTGGTCCCACAGTGCGTGGTGGGCTGGCCACGGCCTGCGCCAGAGGGTCCAGCGCCCGCACACGGCCCAGTGCCTCCTCGCCCTCGGGCAGAGCAGCGAAGCTGGCGTAGGCCTCCTCCTCCTCATGAGACAGCAGCGGCTCAGGCATGGCAGGCGGCTCAACCTTGGCCCCGTTCTCCATCTCAGCCTCAATCTCTCGCAGCTCCTGGGTGAAGGCCTCAATACTGACGCCCGCCCCGTTGGGTTCAGCTGGTGCCTTGGCCAGCAGCTCCTCCAGCAGCGAGTCCACCGAGCGTGGGGGCTCCCAGCCCGCAGCCTGCGCCCGGGCCCCGTTGTGTGCCAGCCCCTCGCCTCGCGGACTTCTGCGCACTTTCTTCACCACCACATCCCCCTCAGGCCGCCCCGGCTCCGTGTGCCCATGTGCCCCATTCACCAGTCCCGAGTCCCGTGCGTCAGGGCTGGGCCCCACAGCGTGGGGCTCACTGGGGCTGGGAGCCTTCCCTGCTCCCTCCTCAGGTAACCCCCGCTTCTTAGTCCGTGGGGTCGGGGGCCCCGGGGTGCTGTCAGGCAGAGGGGCCACATCAGGGGTGGTTCCGGGGGCCGCAGGCTCCTCGCCATCGTAGGGGGCCGACCAGACACGGCATGCCCACGCACAGCGGTCGATGCTGCGGCGCGCATCCCGCAGGTACTCCAGGTAGTTCCTGTCCAGCTCTGCCACCTCCTCCCAGCGCGCAGCCCGGTGTGCAGGGCTGCCACTCGGCGTGCCGGGGGAGCGCGGCGCTGTGCCGCCTGCCTCCGGGCCGCCGCTCTGCTGCCTCATGAAGAAAGCGAGACGTGACGGCGTGGAGGGCCGCGGCACCGGCACTGCTGAGGACGCGTCCACGCCGGGGCTGCTCTGCCCTATGGAGAGGAGACAGTGCTCAGCAGCACAGGGCTGGGGGTGACGCGCTGTGTGGTCCTGCAGTGCTGCTGCCGTACCCTTTGCCCACGCCGTGGGCTCCTCGTCCCGCTCTGGCAGCGGTGCGTTCTCAGGGCGGCAGCAGCGTGGGATGAGCGAGAGGAACTTGGCGGCCGTCTTGCCATAGATGTCCAGGTCCCGCACCGCCCGCTTCTGGCTCAGCATGACGTGGCTGCAGGGCAGCAGGTACCTGGCGGGATGCGGGGCTGTGAGCGAAGAAGCAATGGGACCGCAGGGCGGGGGCAGCAGGTACCAGCACCGTGCCATTCTGCCCCGTCATTTCAACCCCTGGGGACGTCCCCTATAGGACACAGCCGTGCCTATCCCAGCACCAGCACGATGATACCCCTGCCCCATCCCCTACTGCCACCAGACTCCCTGGGTATGTCCCCCATAGAAGTGCCTGCATGCCACAGCCACGTCTGATTCTAGTGCTCGCATGGCAACGTCCCAGCCCCATCCCAACCTGCCACTGGATCCTCTGGAGTTGCCACCCTCAGGCAACACAGCTGTGCCCATCCAGCACTCACTTGGTGATATCCCAGTCCTCTGCCGTCCTGCCAATGAACCCCCTGCACATGCCGCCCCTGGGACACAGCTGTGCCCTTTCCAGCACCCGTGGTGACACCACGGCCCCGTCTCATACTGCGCATCAGATCCCTTGTGCCCCCCGCGGGACACAGCCGTGCCCACCGCAGCACCGCACAGCAGGCAGTACCTGAGCACCAGCTGCAGCATCACATCCTCACAGTTGAGACTGAGCAGCGTCCGGAAGAGGCTCAGGGACACCATGCAGAGCTGGGGACGGAGGAGACATGAGGCAGATGCACGCTTGGGTCCCCGCACGCCCTGCCCCGCCACTCACCCGCGAGTTGCTGTTGATGCGGCTGACAAGCGTGTCGAGGATGGTGGCGTTGTCGTGGCGGTGCAGCAGCACGAAGCGCAGGAAGGTTTTCAGCAGAGCCGTCTCACTGACGCTGCGCAGGAACAGGTCCAGGTAGGCGGTGCTGGCGATCATCTCCTCGATGGAGGTCTGCGTGGGGAGCAGCAGCTGGAGGCGCTCCGGGCGCACGGCAGCGTGCCACGGCACCACTGGTGGGAGGCCCCTACCTTGTGCAGCGCCGGCCCCATGACGGGCACCAGGAACCCGTTGTGCACGTAATCCACCAACTGCTTCTGCACCAGCGGGTGGGCGACCTGCAGGGCGCAGGGGTCAGGGCTGCCCGCGCCAGCCCGCATCGCCCCACGTCCCCGAGAGCCCCACCTGGATGACGGCGTTACAGAATTCCAAGGAGTTCATGAAGAGCACAAGGGAGGAGACCCCGATCCAGTCCTCGCGGCGCAGGCAGTGCCAGTCGTCCCCGCGCACCTCGATCTTGCGGGGCAGCGAGGAGTACAGCGCGCTCAACCCCGTGGCCAAGACCTGTGGGTACAAGCACTGAGCGTGGTCCTGGGCACGCAATGCCCAGCGGCTCCAGCACCACGCCGGCCTTACCGGGCAGAAGTAGGAATTGTCGGTGATGGACTTGGCGACGGCGTGGTTGCTGGCCGACATGGCCATGATGAGCAGCAGCGCATCGCGGGCCTGCTGCCCCAGCACACCCTCGTGGTGGATGAAAGGGATGAGGAGGGAGAAGATGATGAGGTTGGCGGGGCCCTGGTCGGTGTGGCTGTGAAAGAAGAGCTCCAGGATGGAGGGCTCTTTGGCCACCGAGACGCAGAGCTGGTTGAGCAGCAGCACCAGGCTGTTCTCCAGCGGCGCGGAGCTGGGCTCGGCGCAGAGGCTGAGCAGGCGCAGCAGCGGCGTGAGCACGGCGCGGTGCCGCAGGAGGGGCTGCCGGGCCTGGCTGATGAGCATCTCATACAGCTTCAGCTGCTCCACCTTGCGCTCCTCGCCGAAGTCGCCCTGCAGGTGCCAGCCCAGCAGCCGCTCCAGCAGATTCTCGGCCACCACAAACTCCAGGATGGGCCCCGCGTTGGCCTCGCCGCGCGGCCGGTCCTCGGCCAGCAGGTTGAGCAGCTGGTAGGTGTTGTTCCGCACCGCGCTCAGGTCGTCGGGGGCCGGCGTGCAGCCGCGGCGCTCCAGGATGCGCAGCACCTGCAGGCAGAGCTCTCAGCACCCATCCTGAGGGTCTCCCCGCGCCCGCTGCCCCGCGCCGGCTCACCTGCGCCCAGTGGTTCTTGAAGACCATCAGGCAGGTCTCGGGGTCGGCGGTGACGGGGCTCTGCAGGCTGGCGCTGCGGGCAGCACGCTGCCCAACCCCGCGTGGGGTCAGTTTGCTCAGCCAGCTCATCCTCTCCATGGGGACGCAGCGGGGGCACGGCTCAGGGGCAGCGCTGCGACGCCCCGCAGGCCCGGCCCGATCCGATGGCTGTGCGGTGCCACGCGGGCACGGGGCAGCGGGCGGCGAGCAGGGCCACACACTCCATGCTGCTGGGCTGTGGGGAGTGCGT
The DNA here is from genome assembly GCF_951394365.1 of Tetrao urogallus. Classification (NCBI taxonomy): domain Eukaryota; kingdom Metazoa; phylum Chordata; class Aves; order Galliformes; family Phasianidae; genus Tetrao; species Tetrao urogallus. The sequence continues at coordinate 263,621 of NC_136813.1, read as the reverse complement.
TGAGCACAGGGGAGGGGCAGAGGCATCATCCCAGCACCATCTAGCATCATCGCAGCACCGTACCGGCACCACCCAGAACCATCCAGGCACCGCTTCAACAGCACTGTGCCAGCGCCACCCTACAACCACCCCTGTACGTCCCAGCTCCATTCTGACACCGCCCCGGCAGCCCCCCACCGCTGCTCCTGCCTCCGTGCTGCACCCAACCTCCTGCAGGCAGCTCTGGGGGTGGCACGGCTCCACGGGTGCCTCCGTGGGGAGGGAGTGAGACCCACGGCTCCCACACCATGAGTCACGCATCATGACCCCGGGCACAGCTGAGGATGAGGGCAAGGGCGAAGGAACTGCTGCTGCCACATCGGGGATGGACGCAGAGCCTGGCCATCGGGCCTCGTGCACACCCACCCCCACGGCACAGCGCAGAGGGACAGAGCCAGAAGGAGCAGCCCCAGAGCCAGGAGGGCAGGGGACGTCACCCACCTGCGAGAGAGACCTGAGGGCACAGCTGGAACCCAGCAGCAGCTCCGTGTCCCGGCGCAGGGCAATGGATGAGAGAGCTCTGAGCAGCACCAAAGGAAGCGGGTCCCAGAGATGCCTCTGCTGGAGGCACCAGGAAGGAGAGGCTGCCGGGAGCCGGGACAGGAGCTGGGACGGACAAGGAAGTGTGGAGTGGAGGAGGGCTGTGACACAGCGCTGCTCCACACCCAGAGCTGCACTTTGAACCAGGAGCTGAGCGTGGGCATCGTGAGAGAGCTGCGCTGGGCACAGGGAGCAACCAGGGCCCAGCAACCCTGCACAGCTCCCCGTGCGCTCAACGCCTGCACCAACAGCCCCTGCATGGGACTGAAGGTGCGAGGCCCAATCCCCACCCCTGTGATCCTCTGCCCCACAGCCACCATCACCCGGGGCTGAGGGTGCCGGCACAGCCCTGTGGGGCACGGGGTGGGTGTGGGGTGGCAGTCAGGGTCAGCACTGAGCCCCCCCAGCACCCACTGCGCCCAAAACGCACCCGTGCCCGTTTGTGCTTTGGAAGCAGTGGGAGCAGGGGTGGGAGGGAGGCACAGGGCTGGCAGCGCCGGGCATGAAAGCAGCCGTTCAGGAAACCCCAAAGCACAAAAGGGGAAGGGAGCAGCGGAACCCGGGGCCACAGAGCGGCTCCACAGCCCCAGTACGGCAGCACCGCGGAGCTGCACGGGTTCCAACCCGGCACGGCGGGGGTGTCTCCGCGCCCGGTGTATTTTGGGCAGCTCGCAGATGTATTTATACCACGCGGCAAGGAGCTCCCGTTGCACCGCAGCTGCGGGTGCTAAAGTTAGAGAGGGAGAAAGCGGCTCCCACAGCACCGCCGGCACCGGGACGGCCACGGCGCCGTGCCGCGAGATGGGGCTGACGGCACCGAACCCCACCGACCCCAACGCTCCTCCACGGCCCCATTTAGGCCGATGGCACCGCAGGAACCCAACGCGGACCGGAGACGCGAAGGAAGCGGCGTGGGTGGGGAACGGCCGCCGGCCCACGTGGCACCGGGCGGCACCGGGTGCCGTGCGCGGTCACAGCCATCCCGATCTCACGGCCACGGGGCACGGAGGGGCGGGGGGGGATGGGAACCGCACGGGATGGCCCGGACCCCGCAAATGGCAACAGGGAGAGGAGGCGGGCGCGGGGACGGACGCACCGCACGGCCGCGGAGCCGCCGTACCGACAACGGGTGGGAACCGCCCCGGCCCGCCCCGTACCTGGGGGTGAAGGTCGCGCCGTCGGCCGTCAGCGCCGTTCCTGCGGGGGGGAGGAGAGCGGCGCTGAGCCCGACTCGGGGCCGAACCCCCCCCCTCGGGACCCCCCGGCTCCGCCCCGCTCCGCCCCCGCGGCCCCGCCGCACCCCGCGCCCCCGCCAAGGGCACGGCGCGACCCCGCCGCCTCCCGCCGCCTCCCGCCCCGAGGCCCCGCCCCGCTCCCGCCCGCCCCGCGCTCCCCCCTCCCCCCCCCCGCCGCCCGCCCCGTTCTCACCGGCCGCCCCCGCCGAGGGCCCCGCGCGCCCGCCGCCATCTTCGCGCCGCCGCCCCACGCACCGCGCGCACCGCCCCGCCCCGCGGCCCCGCCCTGAGCACCGGAGGGGGGGGCGGGGCCTGAGGGCGAGAAGGCGGGGCCTCGCGGGGAGACTGCGCGCTCATTGGCTGCGGCGAGAACGAGGCGGGGACGTGGGCGTGGCCTGGAGGTGGGCGTCGCGGTGCGGGATGCGGGAGGGGCTGCGCGGACCTCCGGGGCCGGAGCGGGACGTGCGGGGCGCCGTGCGTGGCAGCGCCCGGCAGTGCGACCACCGCGTCGCGGAGAACCGCTGGCCACGGGGGTCCCGCTCCGAGGGCAGCCCCGTCCCGGGCATCGGGGATCCGTCCCCGCGCGGTCCCCCGCGCCCCACGCCCGCACCCCGTGGCGCAGCCCCGCCCCGTCCCCCGCACGCCGCCCCCGCGGCCCCGGGGACCGCCCGTTGCCAGGAGCCGCCCGCAGCCGCGCTCGCGACGCCGCGCTCTGCGGGAGGCTGCGGGATCCCCCGGCTCCGCCTCACCATGCGGGGCCTCGGCGCGGTGCTGTGCCGCCGCTGGGACTCCAACACCGGACGCGGACAGCGGTGAGCCGGGCTCCCCTTTCCCCGGCCACGATGTGGGGCGATGTGATGTGGGGCGGGAGGGCGCAGCACCTCGGTGCCGTGTCGGCGCCCCGACCGCCCCGCTCCCTCCTCGACCCCGCAGCACCGCCGAAGCCCGGGGACGCATCCTGGACCCCTCCGGGGAGCGCTACTACCGGTGGCTGAGCGCCATGGTGCTGCCCGTGCTGTACAATTGGGTCGTGATCATCTGCAGGTGCGGCGCGGGGCTGGGGGAGGTGGGACGCGGGGAGGGAACGGCCCGGTGACGCCGCCGGCTGGGCCAGGTGCTGCTTCACGGAGGTGCAGGAGCGGCACGCAGCGCTGTGGCTGAGCCTGGATTGTGTCAGCGATGCGCTGTACCTGCTGGACATCAGCGTGCGTCTGAACACCGGTCAGTGTCCGCACAGCCGCACACGCTTGGAACGTGATACACATGGCCTGGAGGCACGGCTTGCCGGGCAGGGGGGAGGGACCCACCTTCCAAGGCCCCCCCGCACCCCATGGCAATATGCAGCACTCAGGACCCCTCTGCCCTCACCTCCCCCTCATGGCACAGCATCACATCAGAGCCCTTCAACCCCTTCAGTCACAATCACCCTGTAAACAGCTGTTCCTCCTCCTGTTTGTACTTGAAGGGAGCATGCAAAAGGAGGGGGAACGGCTGTTTGTAAGGGTGGATGGTGACAAGACAAGGGGGAATGGTTTTAAAGTGAGACAGGGGAGGTTTGGGTTGGATGTGAGGAGGAAGTTTTGGAGCCAGAGGGTGGTGAGGCAGTGGCACAGGTTGCCCAAGGAGGCTGTGGATGCCCCATCCATCCCTGCAGGCATTCAAGGCCAGGCTGGATGTGGCTCTGGGCAGCCTGGGCTGCTGGTTGGCGACCTGCACACAGCAGGGCTTGGAGCTGGATGAGCGCTGTGCTCCTGTGCAATGCAGGCCATGCTGTGATTCTATGACTCAGTCCCCCATCACACCAGCCCATGATCCCCCCACTCCCATCCCCACTGCCAGCCACCGACCCCCCCATCCCTCTGAGCATCCCCAGCCAGGTGCTGCCCGCAGGGTTCCTGGACGAGGGCATCCTGGTGCTGGATCAGCAGCGCATCCGACGCCGCTACCTGCGCTCCAGCAGCTTCCTATGGGACGTGGCCTCAGTGCTGCCCATCGAGCTGCTGTGCCTGCGCCTGCGCTCAGCCCTGCGCTCCAACCGCTGCCTGCGTGCCCCGCGGCTCTTGGAGGCCTTCGAGCGCCGGGAGACGCGCACAGCTCACCCCCACGCCTTCCGCATCGCCAAGCTGATGCTTTACGTCTTGGTGGCCATCCATTGGAACGCCTGCCTCTACTTCGCTCTGTCCGTGCACCTGGGGCTGGGCTCTGATACGTGGGTGCACCCCAACGGGAGCCGGCCCGGCTTCGCACGCCCGCTGCGGCAATACCTGCACAGCTTCTACATCTCCACCCTCATCCTCACCACTGTGGGTGACACGCCAGAGCCGTGCCGCGAGGAGGAGTTCCTCTTCATGATGGCCGGCTTCCTGCTGGCCGTGCTGGGCTTCGCCACCATCATGGGCAGCATGAGCTCCGTCATCGCCGACATGAGCGCGGCCGACGCTTCCTTCTACCCAGAGCACGGCCCGGTGCGGCGCTTCCTGCGGGCTCACGGCGTGGCAGGGCGGCTGGTGAGACGCGTGGCCGCGTGGCACGAGCACCTGCGTGTGCAGCGCAAGCTGGCGGAGGAGCGCGTGGTGCTGCGGCACCTGCCTGAGAGGCTGCGTGCCGAGGTGGCCGCCAGCGTGCATCTACCAGCACTGAGCAAGGTGAGGCTGTTCCAGAGCTGTGAGCGTGGCGTGTTGGAGGCCTTGGTGCTGCGACTGCGCCCTCAGGTCTTTGGGCCTGGAGAGTTCGTCTGCCGGCGCGGCGACGTGGGCCGTGAGATGTATTTCATCCGGGAGGGGCGGCTGGAGGTGCTGGGAGCTGACGGTGTGACGCAGCTCGCCGTGCTGGGAGAGGGGCTCTACTTTGGAGAGATCAGCCTCATCAACATCCCCGGTGAGCCCCTGCCGGGCCCCCAGCTTGCCAACCCCACAGTGCCATCCCCTCAGTTCCATCCCCTCAGTGCCATCCCCTTGGTGCCATCTCCTCACTGCCATTCCAACGGTACCATCCCCACAGTTCATCCCCATAGTACCATCCCCACAATGCCATCCCCTCAGTTCCATTCCCATGGTGCCATCCCCACAGTGCCAACCCTTCAGTTCCATCCCCTCAGTGCCATCCCCTCAGTTCCATCCCCACAATAGTATCCCCCCCCTGCTGTCCCTGTGCCACCCTCCCACTCCCATGTCCCGCCGGTGCTGGCAGAGCCTGAGCACGGGATGAAGCCAGGGCACATTTTGGTGAGCACGGCTGGTCGTGGTGCTGCCCTGGTGCCATCCCTGCCTCATGTGCCACCACCACTCCATCCTAACCATAGCGATGTGCCCTCAGGGAACCGCTCAGGGAACCGGCGCACAGCTGACATCCGCAGCATCGGCTACGCAGACCTCTTCTGCCTGGCCAAGGAGGACCTGGCAGAGGTACTGAGTGAATTCCCCAGTGCCCGAGCGCTGCTGGAGGCCAAGGGCCGTGAGATCCTGCTGCGTATGGACAAGCTGGACGTGCACGCCGAGGCGGCGGCGGCGGCAGCTCGGGAGGAGGCTGAGCAGCGAGCGCTGGTGCTGGAGGCGGCGTTGGAGGCTCTGCAGACACGAGCGGCGCGGCTGCTGGCACAGCTGGAGTCCAGTGCCCTCAAACTGGCACTGCGCATCGGGCGCCTGGAGAGCAGGGCGCAGCAGAGGGGCAGGCGGGGACAGGGGAAGGGCAGCAAGAGGAGTCCCAGCAGGCTGCAGCGAGCCGCAGGGGAAGGGGAGCCCGAGGGGCGACCCACCAGGGCACAGAATCCCACTAAGGCACAGAGTCCCGTTAGCGTCCAGAGTCCCAGGGGGGCACAGGGTCCCACCGCAGCACGAGGTCCCATTGGCACAGCGGGTCCCAGGGGGGCACACAGACCCACCAGGGCACGGGGTCCCACTGCTGTAGGGGGTCCCATTGGCACACGAGGTCCCACTGGTACATGGGCTCCTTCTGGTGCACGAGGTCCCACTGGTGCAGGGGGTCCCACCAGGGGTCGGGGTCCCACAGGGGCACGGGGCACACAGCCCAGAGGCCGTTGGCGCTGAGGGTCAGGGATTCGCCCGGCTGCTGAGCGTGCAATAGCAGTGACAGTCGGTGCTTTTTGACAGCCGTTGCTAGGAAACAACGACAACAGTTGCTAGGTAACCATGACAACAACCGCTAGGTGATGGTGACAATAGTTGCTATGTAGCAATAACAACAGTTGCTAAGCAACAGCAGTGGTTGTTGGTGAACGAGGAGCGCGGCGTTGTCCCTTACAATAGGAGATGCAGGGATGGGGCAGGATGCAGAGCAGGAGTGGGGCAGGGGGGGCACCGGGCTGCGCCTGGGGGGATTGGGGGCTCTCAGCACAGCAGAAACAGGGACTGTGTTGGTGAGAGTGGGGTGGGAATGGGATGGAGATGAAGATGGGGACAGGGATAGGGATGGGACGGTGATAGGGAAAGGGGCACAGGGGCAGTCTGAGATGGGGGTGGGACAGGAAGGGTCAAAAATGGCAGGGTGGGAGGTGAGAGGGACGGGGATGAGGGCATGAGCAGTGTTGGAACAGAAATGGGGAGGGGAACAGGAACAAGGATTTGGATAAGGATAAGGAGGGAGCGGCAGGGGACAGAGATGGGAGCAAGAACAAGAGTAGGACATGGATAGGGAGGGGAAGGGGACAGAGGGGAAGGACAGCCCAGGGTGGAGATGGGATAGGAATGGGTACAGGGAAGGAAAGGGAGGGACAAGGATGGGTTCAGAACAAGGACAGAGGTAGTGATAGAGATAGGACAGGAATGGGGATAGGTATAGGAAGGGGTGTAGACGGGGTTGGAACAAGTGTGGGACACGAATGGGAATGGGGACAGCAACGGGGATGGGGATGGGATCGGGTGGGACGGGGGGGGGGGGGGCGGGAAGAGGGATCGAGACAAGGATGGGGCCGGGGATAAGGGTGAGAACTGCGGGTGACCCAGGGTGAGGATGGGACAGGGATGGGGAAGGGGATGAGCGAGAGGGTGGGAAAGGGAGAGGACGAGAGAAGGGAAGGGAACAGGGACGAGATGGGATGAGGACAGGGATGGTTCTGGGAACGGGAGGGACCGGGGTGAGGCCGGAATCCCCGCAGCCTCGGACGCGGCAGCAGAGGGAGCGGCCTCGCACCCCCGGGGGACCCCGGCGCGGCCCCGGCTGGGAGCGGCCCAGCTGCAGCAAACAGAGTGGGGGGGCTGCGCAAACAGCGGCGGGGAGCGGCGGGCGGCGGCTGCTCGGGCACGGGGGAATGCTGCGGGGAGCGGCGGGGGGCTCCGGCGGGGCGGGAAGCTCAGACCCCCTCGAGTCCCTCGAACCTCGGCTCCGGTCCGGCCCCGCCGCCCCCTCCCCCTCCGGTCTCCCTCCACCTCCCCCCGCCGTCCCCGGCCCCGCCCCGCCCCGCTCCCCTCCGCCGGCGCCGCCCCCCGCTCACTCTCTCGGTGGCTCCGAAACGCGCGAGGCGGCGCGGAGCGGAGCGGAGCGGTCCTGGCGGAGCCCCCCGGTGCCGTCCTCGGTGCTGCCGAGGAGGGCGCGATGGGCGCGGGGCGACTCTGAGGGCTCAGCCATGGACCCGAGGCGACTGAACGAGTCCCTGCAGGAGCTGCTCTGCCGCCCCGGGAACGGTAGCGGCTCCGCCAACGGCACCGGGACCGGCCCCACCTGGAACGGCTCCGCCTGCGACCTCCTCCGCAGGGGCTTCCGGGGGCCGCCGGCGCCCAAAGGTGAGAGCGGAGCGGGCGGGACGGGACGGGGCGGGACGGGACGGGGCGCACCGCGGGGCCCCGCACAGGAGCCGCTCCCTCCCGGTGCGCCGCGTCCCCAGCATCGCCCGGTGCTCAGCGCACGGCGGTCCCGGCGTGGGCTCGGACTGCGCGGGGGCAGCGAGCGTCCCGAGCGGAGGCGGGAGGGAAACCCGGGAACCCCAGGGATCCCCCCGCTCCGGCGCCCCATCGCGCTGCCCGCGCACGCGGATGCCAGCGCCGGGTGATGCCCGCGCCGGACCGCTCCGCTCCCGGTGACGGCGGCCGCGGGCGCGTCCGAGGGAGGAGCGGGACTCGGGACAGGCAGGGTTCGGCCTCGGGGAGCGGCAGCACCGCGTTCCCGCCGCCCGCCCGCTGTCCCCGTGCTGGAGCTCGGCCCGCGTGGCACCGCGTCCTGGCACCGCGTCCTGGCACCGCGTGCGCCGCAGGGACGGCCGCAGGAGCTCCCGGGCACAGCGCAGGGCTGGCACGCGGAGCCGTTCCCGGGCGCGCTGCGCTGCCTGTGACCGTGCACCCGCAGAGCTGGACCTGACGGTGCGCGTCCTGCTGTACGCGCTGATCTTCGTGCTGAGCGTCTGCGGGAACGCCCTGGTGGTGGCCGTGCTGCTCCTCAACCGCCGCCTGCGCACCGTCACCAACTCTTTCCTGCTGTCCCTGGCGCTCAGCGACCTGATGCTGGCGCTCTGCTGCATGCCCTTCACCCTCATCCCCAACCTCATGGGCACCTTCATCTTCGGAGAGGCCGTCTGCAAGTTGATGGCCTACCTGATGGGTACGACGCGGGTCGGGGGCCGTGCGCCGCGCCGCGCCGCGCTGCCGCTCACCCTTCGCTGCCCGCAGGCGTCTCCGTCTCGGTCTCCACCTTCAGCCTGGTGGCCATCGCCATCGAGCGGTACAGCGCCATCTGCAACCCGCTGCAGTCCCGCGTGTGGCAGACGCGCTCGCACGCCTGCCGGGTGATCGCCAGCACCTGGCTCTTCTCGGCGCTGCTCATGTTGCCCTACGCTGTGTACAGCACCACGCGGCTGCTGCCCGTGCCCGGCGCCCGCCCGCCCCTCAGCCAGTGCACTCACGCCTGGCCCAGCGAGCACGTGAGGCAGGCATGGTGAGTGGGGGGCAACGCACGGCGCGGGGGGGGGCGAGGGCTGCCGAGCCACGGGCGCTGGAATTCCAGGTATGTCCTGCTGCTCCTCGTCCTCTTCTTCATTCCGGGCGTGGTGATGATCGTGGCTTACGGGCTCATCTCCCGCGAGCTGTACCGAGGGATCCGCTTTGAGCTGGACATCAAGGGGGAAGCAGCAGGTGAGGCTCTGGGGAATGAGGAGCCACGCGGCTCTGATCAGTGCCTTCATCCCAGGGCGAGCGGCGGGGCTGAGCACCGTGCCAGGTCCCTTTGCCAAGGCCCTTTCTGATATCCGCACCGTGTTGGTGGAGGCCGCACCGCTCTGTGCCCGATGCCACCCCCCAGGTGGCGCTGCCCGGTGCCACCTGGGTCCCGATGGCGCCACATCCATGACCGCGCCTCTCCTGCCCGCAGCCCAGCGCAGCACAGACCCACCGCCCGCCTGTGACGAGGGTGACGGCTGCTACCTGCAGCTCTCCCGGCCGGGCGCTGCGCTGGAGCTGCGGGCGCTGGGAGCGGCGGGGGCGCAGCAGGAGCGGGCGCGCATCAACAGCTCGGAGGCGAAGCTGGTGGCCAAGCGGCGCGTGATCCGCATGCTGGTGGTCATCGTGGCCATGTTCTTCCTCTGCTGGCTGCCCATCTTCGCGGCCAACACGTGGCGTGCCTTCGCTCCGCGGGCGGCGCAGCGCGCGCTCTCGGGGACGCCCATCTCCTTCATCCACCTGCTGTCCTACACCTCGGCCTGCGCCAACCCGCTCATCTACTGCTTCATGAACCGCCGCTTCCGCGCCGCCTTCCTGGGCACCTGCGCCGGCTGCCGCCGCTCCTGCCCGCGCCGCGCGCCCGACGAGGACGTGGCCAACGCCAACGCGTCGCTCTCCAAGTTCAGCTACACCACCGTCAGCAGCCTCGGCCCCCCCTGAACCCGCCCGGCCCCGCGCCGCCCCCCGGCGACGATTCGCTCGTGCCCCGGCGCGGCCCCGCGGTCGTCCCCCGGATCCCTGCCTCCTCTGCGCCCCGGTGCCGCCCCGCATGCGGTGCCCGTGGGCTCCGTGCCGTGGTGCCCGTGCGTGGGGAGGCGAGGAGATGCGAGACGGGCACGGGAGGCGGGGACGGGGACGGCGGCGGCTTCGCACTGCCTTCACCCTTCCCGTGGGGGGCCGTGGGGCAGGGCCGGAGGTGGGGCGGCGAGGGGGAAATGCCGCTCCCCGGTTTCACCGCTCCGGCCGCAATAAAGCCTTGGTCCGGTGCCGCCTGCTGCGCTTCTTCTGCCCCGCGCCGGCACCGAGTCCCGCACAGCAGGGACCGGAGCGGCGCAGCGCGGTTGGGTCGCTCCCGGAGCCACGAGCGGTGCCGCGGTCTCCCCCGGCGGGCACAGTCAGCTCCGCAGCGCACAGCGCTGACCGCAGACACGCGCAGCTGTGCGGGTTGGCACGGCCGTGCCCGCTCGGGGCGCACACAGCCGCGGCGCGGCAGCACAGCGCTGCGGACACACGCTCACGTCTGCGCTTAACGCAACCGCGCTCGGCACTCGAGCACTTTCTCAGCGCCCCGATGGGATCCGCATCCCGCACCGCCCCAGCAGGGCTCCAAATCCTGCGTCGCCCCGATGGGATCCGCGTCCCGCAGTGCTTTTTGCAGCCTTCTCCCCTACGAACGGGGCTGCATCTCTCGCAGTGCCCAGTGGGACTCGTCCCACACCGAGCCCTATAGGACTCCATCTCCCACAATTCCCCAGCGGGTTTCCATTGCCCACCGTAACCGGCAGAACTCCATTTCCCACAGTCACAGCATCACAGAACGGCCCGGGTTGGAGGGGACCTCAAGGATCACGAAGCTCCAACCTCCCACCAATGCAGGGCCACCAACCTCCCCATCTCACAGCAGCCCAGGCTGCCCAGGGCCCCATCCAACCTGGCCTCCAACACCTCCAGGGATGGACGGGGCATCACAGCCTCTCTGGGCAGCTGTTCCAGCACCTCACCACTCTCTCTCTAAACAACTTCCCCCTGACATCCAACCTCCATCTGCCCTCCTTCAACTTCCAACCATTTCCCCTTGTCCTGCTGTTATCTCCCCTTTCACAGAGTCAATTCCCCTGCTGTTTGTAGACTCCCTAACAGGGTTCCCCACTGGGATTCCATCTTCCACAGCACCCCAGTGAGATTCCATCTCCTATCCTGATCAATGGGATCAATGGGATTCCCCCTCCCTCAATGACTAATAGGACTCCATCTCTCATAAGGCCCCAAACATGACTCTATGTCTGACCAAATGGGACTCCAGATGGATCCACGGAGATCTGTGATGAGTGGTGACCCCCAGGGGTCGGTGCTGGAACCGACAGCCTTTAATAACTTCATCAATGACATCACAGAATCATAGAATTGCTCAGGTTGGAAAAGACCCTAAAGATCATCAAGTCCAACCTCAACCCAACCATACTTCCCTAAGGTCAGCAGTGGGGTCGGGTGCACCCTCAGCAGTTTGCTGATGGCCCCGAGCTGCGGGGTGCAGTGACACAGCAGGGGGACGGGATGCCATCCAGGGGGACACAGACAGGCTGAGCACTGGGGCCAGCTGAACCTCGTCAGGTTTGACAAATCCAAGTGCAAGGTCTGCACCTGGGTCAAGGCAACCCCCGTTAGCGATACAAGCCGGGGGATGAAAGGATTGAGTGCAGCCCCGCCAAAAAAGACCTGGGGGTGCTGATGGATGGAAGCTGGGCGTGAGCCAGCACTGTGCCCTCACAGCCCAGAAAGCCGACTGCATCCTGGGCTGCAGCAAAACAAGAGCAACCAGCAGGTCGGGGAGGTGATCCTCCTCTGCTCTGCGCCGTGAGGCCTCACCTGGAGCCCTGCGTCCAGATGCGGAGTGCAGGAGAGACGTGGAGCTGTTGGAGAGCATCCAGAGGAGGGCCACGAAAACCATCCAGGGATGGAACAGCTCTCCTGCGAGGACAGCTGGGAGCTGGGGCTGCGCAGATGGAGAAGGGAAGGGAAGGCTGCGAGGTGAGCTGAGAGCAGCCTGTCAGCGTCTGAAGGGGAGCAACAGGAGAGGAGGGGACAGGCTCCTGAGCAGGGTCTGCTGGCAGAACAAGGGGAAATGGCTTCAAGCTCCACAACAGGTGATTTAGGTTGGATGTAAGGAAAAAGTCTGTTACAGTGAGGGTGGTGAGCACTGAACGGGCTGCCCAGAGTTGAGCTGGATGCTGCATCCCTGGAGACTTTGCAGGCGAGGCTGGGTCAGGCCCTGGGCAACCTGATGGAGCTGCGTGTCCCTGTGCAGTGCAGGGCAGTTGGACGACACGAGCCTTAAAAGTCCCTTCCAGCTCTGAGGATTCCATGACTCTATGATCCCACTTCCCATAGCGCCCAGCGGGACTCCATCTCTCTGAATCCCCCAACAAGACTCCATCTCCAAAATGCACAATGGGACTCCATGTCCCTCAGTCTCCAGACGAGATTCTACATCCCATAATTACCAGCGGGACTCCCACTCCCACAATGGCCAGCAGGACCCCATCTCTCACACGGCCCCAGTACAACTCCCCCTCTGACCTCTCATAATGCCCAGTGGATCTCCACCTCCCATCATTTTGTATGGGACTCCATTTCCCACAGCCTGCCGCCAGCAGTTCCTCTCCCATAGCCTGTCTCTCCAGGAGCGCCCACAGGACTCAATTTCCCAGGATGCACCACGGGACTCCATCTCCCAGAATGCACCACGGGACTCCATCTCCCAGAATGCACCACGGGACTCCATCTCCCAGAATGCGCCACATGACTCCATATCCCAGAATGCACCACGGGACTCCATCTCCCAGAATGCGCCACATGACTCCATATCCCAGAATGCACCACGGGACTCCATCTCCCAGAATGCGCCACATGACTCTATATCCCAGAATGCACCACGGGACTCCATCTCCCAGAATGCACCACATGACTCAATATCCCAGAAAGCACCACGGGACTCCATCTCCCATTATGCACCACGGGACTCAGTACCCCAGAATGCACCACGGGACTCCATTTCCCAGAATGCACCACGGGACTTCATCTCCCATTATGCGCCACAGGACTCAGTACCCCAGAATGCACCACGGGACTCCATTTCCCAGAATGCACCACGGGACTTCATCTCCCATAATGCGCCACAGGACTCAGTACCCCAGAATGCACCACGGGACTCCATTTCCCAGAATGCACCACGGGACGTCATCTCCCATAATGCGCCACAGGACTCAGTACCCCAGAATGCACCACGGGACTCCATTTCCCAGAATGCACCACGGGACTTCATCTCCCATTATGCGCCACAGGACTCAGTACCCCAGAATGCACCACTGGACTCCATCTCCCACAATGCACCACAGGACTCCATTTCCCAGAATGCACCACGGGACTCCATCTCCCAGAATGCACCACATGACTCAATATCCCAGAATGCACCACGGGACTCCATCTCCCAGAATGCACCACATGACTCAATATCCCAGAAAGCACCACGGGACTCCATCTCCCATTATGTGCCACAGGACTCAGTACCCCAGAATGCACCACTGGACTCCATCTCCCACAATGCACCACAGGACTCCATTTCCCAGAATGCACCACGGGACTTCATCTCCCATTATGCGCCACAGGACTCAGTACCCCAGAATGCACCACGGGACTCCATCTCCCACAATGCACCACGGGACTCCATCTCCCATTATGTGCCACAGGACTCAGTACCCCAGAATGCACCACGGGACTCCATCTCCCACAATGCACCACAGGACTCCATCTCCCACAATGCACCACAGGACTCCATCTCCCAAAATGCCTCTCGCCCTCCCGTCGCACCCCGGGCGCTGTTTACTCGGAGGCCGCTCTCCACCCGCCCACGTGCTCAATGGCCCCGCCCCGCCGTTGGCCCCGCCCCCTTTGGCCCCGCCCCCCGCTGCCGTCCCGCGGCCATGGCGGCGCGGGCTGTGCGCTCGGGTTTGGCGGCGGGGCGGCCGCTCCCGCTGGGCGCTGCTTTGGCGGTGCTGACGGCGGTGTCGCTATCGCTATCGGTGTCGGCGGAGCCGCCGCCCGAGGCCGCGCTGCTGGAGGCCGCGGGGCCGCGCTGGGGGTGGCGGAACCTGACTTGCCCCGGCTGCCGGCTGCTGTTCGGGGCGCTCGATCTCGCGCTGCAGGTCCGGGATCGGTGGGACGGGACGGAGGGAGTGGGGAAGGATGGGAGGGCGCGGGATCGGGAACGGGGACGAGAGGGCAAAGGGACGGAGCCGAGGAGGAGAACGGGAATGGGGTCAGCGCGGCTGGGACGGGGATGGGGCGGATCTCGTGACGGCACCGCGGGGACGGGACGGGTCGTGACATGTGTGGGGTCACGGGACGGGGCGGGCGGGGACGTGGAGGGGGATGGAGCGGGTGGTAAAGGGGGAAGGGAGGTGATAAAGGGAAACGGGGAGAGAAGGACATGAAAAAGGGAAGGGGGTGGGGAGGGGAAGGGGATGGGAAAAGAAGGGAATGGGGAAGGGAACAGCAGGGGAAGGGAAGAAGGGGATGGCAGGAGGAGGGGAAACAGAAGGGAATGGGGAGGGAAGGGATGGGAAGGGGAAGGGAACAGGAGGGGGAGGAAAAGGAGAAGGGAAGGGAACGAAGAGGAAGGGGGGGAAGGGGAAGAAGGGGATGGGAAGGGGAGGGGAAGGGAACAGGAGGGAGAGGGGAAGGGAGGGGAAGGGGAAGGGAATGACAAGGAAAGGGAAGGGAATGACAAGGGAAGGGAAGGGAACAGGAGGAGCGGGAGGGAAGGAAAGAGGGAGGGGGAAGGGCAAGGGGAAGAGGAAGGGGAAGGGAAGGGGCAGCCGCTGCCGGTCCCACAGCCCCGCACTCCGCTCCCCACAGCTGGAGCCCAACGTGGTGCGTGTGGGGCGCGTGGCCGCAGGGCTGTGCCGGGAGCTGCGCCTGGCGCGGGCCGAGATCTGCCAGCAGGCGGTGCAGCTTTTCCAGCGCGACGTGGTGGCCGCCTGGGCTCGCTCCGTGCTGCGGCCGACCGAGGCGTGCGGGCTGCTGCTGGGCCCGCGCTGCGGCCGCTGGGACATCCTGGGCTCCTGGAACGTCTCCCTGCCCGCCGCCCCCAAACCCCCGGTGCGGCCCCCGCGGCCCCCGCCGCCCGGCGCGCCCACCGCCCGCGTTCTGTTCCTCACCGACATGCATTGGGACCGGCGCTACGAGGCGGGCAGCGAGCCGTCCTGCCCCGACCCGCTGTGCTGCCGCGGCTCCGCGCTGCCCGGTTCTGGCGGTGCCGGTTTTTGGGGCGAATACGGGAAGTGCGACCTTCCGCTGCGCACCATCGCCTCTCTGCTGGCCGGGCTGCGCCAGGCGGGGCCGTTCGCTGCCGCGTATTGGACGGGTGACATCCCGGCTCACGACGTGTGGCAGCAGCGCCGCGAGGATCAGCTGCTGGCGTTGCGCACCGTCAGCGCGCTGCTGCGCCGCCAGCTGGGAGCGCTGCGCGTCTTCCCGGCTGTGGGCAACCACGAGGCCACCCCCGTCAACGCCTTCCCTCCGCCCTACGTGAGCGGCAACCAGTCGGCTGCGTGGCTCTACGATGCCATGGCCGAGGCCTGGCAGGACTGGCTGCCCCCCGCGGCGCTGAAGACCCTCCGGTGGGTGCCGGCTGGGCGCTGGGGGGCTCGGTGCGGCCCCACGGTCGGTGCTGACCGCACTGCTGACCGTGTGATGGGGTGAGGGGTGACGGTCTCAAACTGCAGCAGGGGAGGTTCAGGTTGGAAATTAGGGAGAAGTTCTTCTTCAAAGAGCCGCGGAATCATAGAGTCACAAGGTTGGGAAGGACCTACGAGCTAATCTGGTCCAAGTGGAACAGGCTGCGCAGGGAGGTGCTGGGCTCACCGGCCCTGGAGGCGTTCCAGCGCTGCAGGGAGGTGGCACTGAGGAACGCGGTGTGGTGGGCTGGGGTTGGACCTGGAGATCTTGGAGGGCTTTTCCAGCCTTCGCGGTTCTGTGATTCTCTGACCCTTCATTCCCTCCAGAGCTGCCGGGTTCTACACGGCACAGGTGTGGCCGGGGCTGCGCCTCGTTTCCCTCAACATGAACTTCTGCTCCCAGGCCAACTTCTGGCTGCTCATCAACTCCACTGACCCCGCAGGGCAGCTGCAGTGGCTCGTGGGGGTGCTGGAGGCTGCCGAGCGTGACGGAGAGAAGGTGGGGGTCGGCGGGATGGGGGGTTCCCAAAGGCCCGTGCCCACTGTCAGCACCATCCCAACTGCCCTCGCAGGTGCACATCATTGGCCACATCCCCCCGGCGCACTGCCTGCGGAGCTGGAGCTGGAACTACTACCGCATCGTCAACAGGTCGGCTCTGAGGGCACCAGGCTGCCTGCCAGCCTCTCCGGGGTGGGGATGGCAGCAGGGACAGCGTGGCACAGCCGCGCTCATTGCACCGCCCCGCACGCAGGTTTGAGGGCACCATTGCTGCCCAGTTCTTTGGGCACACGCACGTGGATGAGTTTGAGATGTTCTACGATGAGGAGACGCTGAGCCGCCCCGTGTCTGTGGCTTTCGTGGCTCCCAGCGTCACCACCTACATCAACCTCAACCCCGGTGAGCCCTCAGTGCAACGCTGCTGCCTCCCCTCCTGGTGGTAGCCCCGCAGCCCCAAACACTGCCATGGAGCCGTAGGGCGGTTGGGTTGGAAGGGTTCCTCACAGCACCACAGAATCGGTGGGTTGGATGGGACCTTACAGATCAGAGAATGCTTCGAGTTGCTAAAATCCTTAAAGATCATAGAAGTCTGGAATGGTTGAGACGGAAGGGGTCCCAGAGCCCCCCCAGCTCAGGCTGCCCTGGGCCCATCCGTGGCCTCAGGCACCTCCAGAGATGGGGTGCCCACGCTCTGGGCTGCGGTGCCGGGGCCTCACCGCCTCTGGGGAAGGAATTTCCTCCTCGCATCTGACCTGGATCTCATCTCTTTTAGTTTGAAGCCTTTCCCCTCTCTCATTATCTGCCCGTTTAAAGTTGCTCTCCTGTTTACAAGCTCCCTTTAAATCCTGAGGGCCGCGGCGAGGTCTCCGCAGAGCCTTGCTCTCACGGTGCTGCGCACCCCCAGCTCACAGCTCTTCTCCGTTGGAGGTGCCCCAACCTCTGATCTGTGTCCCCAGGGTACCGCGTGTACGAGGTGGACGGTTCCTACGCCGGCAGCTCACACGCCGTGCTGGACCACGAGACCTTCATCCTCAACCTGACCGAGGCCAACGCGCCGGGCGCTGAGCCGCGCTGGCAGCGCCTGTATGGCGCCCGCGAGGCATATGGCATGGCCAGCGCCTTCCCCAGCGACTGGGATCTGCTCATCCGCCGCTTCCAGGACGACGAGCGGCTCTTCCAGCGCTTCTGGTACCACTTCCACAAGGGCCACCCTCCCCGCGAGCCGTGCCTGGAGGCCTGCAAGGCGGCCCTGCTCTGCGCCTTGCGCACCGGCCGCTCCGCCGACCCCGATCTGTGCCGCCCGCTGCGCCCGACGCGGCCCTTCCGACAGATCCAGGAGTTCTGGAGGCAGCGGCGGCTCTGCTGAGAGCTCTGTGGGACCCGTGGAGACGGGGGTGGGCGCCCCGTGAACCTCGGTGCAGGAGGGGCTGAGTAATAAAGGCTGCCGGTGGTGGAGACGCGGCTGCTGGCCCACGGTGCCGCGGGGAGAGGGGCAGGCCGGGCTGGTGGAATGGGTTTATTAATCATTTAGTACAACACAGATCTCTGTTACAGCAGGAGGGGCGGCTCGGAGCCCGGTGGCCCCCGAGGGTCCCCACGCTGCAGGTTAGACCGCATGCATCAGGCGGGCAGCACCCCGCCCCGGCCCCATGCGCAGGGCGGGACTCCGGCCCGACTCCCTGCCCCACGGCCGCCCCCCCGGCACCGGGACCCGCGCATGGGATGCAGCCGCGCCGCCCGCCCGGAGACACTCACACACACACACACGCGCGCCCCGGCGGGCACGCGGCTCCGGCACGGCCGCCCCGTCCCGGTGCCGTCCTGCCGGCAGCGGTGGGGTCTGGTGGCTGCGCTCCCATCGCCTCCATCCCATCACGGCGTCTGCGCCCCCAGGCGCTTGGGCTTCAGGCTGCCCAGCAGGCTCTGCACGCCCTTGCGCACGGTGGAGCCCACACGGCGTGCCACCGAGTCGGCGGGCGGCGCGGGCAGGCAGGAGCTGGAAGCCTGGGGCCGCGCGTCCAAGCACTTCTGGTAGCGCAGCTGGGGGCAGCGGGTGAGCAGGAGCGGGGCGGGTGGGGGCGCGGGCCGGGTGGGGGCAACTCACCATGCAAGCGGCCTGCAGGGCCTCGCTCAGCCCCGCCGCGTTGGGCTCACACCACACCATGTGGCAGCGGAACGCGCCGGGCGCGCTGGCCATGATGAAAGCGAAGGAGCGCACGTCTCTGCCCACACCCATGAACGAGAGGAACCGCACGCGGCATTCGCACAGCACCGCCTCTGTCTGCAGGCACAGCAGCGGGGTTGGGGACGGCACGGGGACGGGGACGGCAGCGGGGACGGGGACGCGGCCGCCGCACCTGCTCGTGGGTGATGGTGAGGGTGGCGGGCGCCACGTTGACCACAATGGGCGTCCAGTGCTCTTTGCTGCTGGTGGCCAACGCCGCCTCCAGCGCCGCGTTGATGACGTCCATGCCTGGGGACGGGCACGGGGGGCGGGGGGGGGGGTCGGGGGGTGCAGGAGGACCCGGCTCCCCACCCCGCGTGCACCTTCGGGACACCCCAACCCTGCCTCCGCCTCGCCCCACGGCTCACCCACGGGTTTGGCGACGGGGACGCAGCCCAGGTAGCAGACGGGGAACTTCTGCACCACCTCGCTTTTGGGCGCCGGGAACTCCACTGCGGGCACGGCACAAAGTCACCGCGTGCATCATCCGACCCCCCACCCCTCCTCCCGTTCCCAGCGGCCCCCATCCAGCTCGCCCCACGGCTCTGCCCCGTGTACCCGCCCGCCCTGAGCCCCCCAGGCCCCCGCCGCACCGCACCCTGGAAGGGGATCTCCACCATCCTGGAGGCGTCCACGGAGAGGCCGTTAGCCAGCGCCCGGGCACTTCGCCGTTCCACCATGATCTGGGGGGAGCAGGGGGCCGTGGCCCCGTGACCCCATCACACTGCAGCCCCAACCTCCATCCCCACGGTAGGGGCAGCAGGTTGGGGCTCACCTGGGAGCAGACCTCGTGCAGGCTGGTGGCGATGTCCTTGGCAGGGGCCTCGCAGCGGAAGACGTGGCACTTGAGCATCTGCGTCAGCTGGTCCCGCGCCACGTAGGCAAAGTCCCTGCAGGGAAGGGCTGCCTACACTCGGGCCCCCCCCCCCCCCCCCAGACCCCAGGGCCCCACACCCCCGCCCACCGCCGAGCCCCCAGCACAGCACGATGCGGGCAGGGGCTGCGGTTGTGGTGCTGCCCTACCTCTCCCTGGGTGCCCAGCCAGAGCAGCAGGAGAGAGCCAGAGAACAGAGTCAGCGAGGCCAGGCGCGCCGCCACCCCAAAGCACGAAGCCCGGCACCCAGCCCACGAGGCTCCCACCCACCCCAGGACCCCGCACCCTCAATGCACGGGACCCCCCAGCAAGCACGTGGATCTCCCACATCCCACACGCATGGGACCCCCCACTCCCCGCACCCCACGTGCAAACAGATGCACCAACTCCCAGCACTCTGCACGCACAGGACTCCCCCACAGCCCCCCAGGAGCACAGACCCACCCCAGGTCCCATGTAATGCCCGGCCCCTGCACCCAGGCACCCCCATGTGCCCCTCAGCAGAGCTCACGCAGGCTGTGAGGGCCCCTTCCACGTGCCCAGAAGATCCCACACAGCCCCACCACGAGTCCCCCCGCCCCCACCTGCCGCTGTCGCGCCCCACACCCCAGACGCGGATGCTGGCCACGGGCTGTGCGTGCAGCAGGCTCTGGTCCTGCGGGTCCACCAGCTTCAACGTCTGGCTCTGCAGGAGCAGCAGCATGGCCCGGCCCTGGGAGGGCAACATCAGGCTAAGGAGAGGTGTGGGCCGTGGGCGGCGTGGGCCGGGGATGTGGGATGCGTGGGGGGCGCTCACCCCCCCCCAGGCGCCGGGCGCGTCGTGCTGGTGCAGGGACAGCTGGCGGATGCAGTTGTTGACAGCAACGCTGCTCCTGCCGGGCGCCAACTCCTCCTCGCTCATCTCCACCCAGCCCAGTGAGCGCACGGCGAAGCTCTGTGGGCACGGCGGGGTGGGCACGGCCCGGCCCCCCACAGCCCCACATAGCACTGGCAGTGCTGAGCCCCTGATGCTGGGGTGGGGGGAGCTGGGCAGGAGCCCCCCGCCGGGTGAGGGCAGCGCTCGGCCCCCACCAGCACCGCCTACCTTAGAGCCAGGCTCGTCCTCTTCGGCCGGATTCATGCTGCAAGAGTGAGGGGAGCCGTCACCACGTGCCACCGGCTGCCATCACCTGCTCCTGGCATCACCCCAAGCACCGGGCTGCCCCAGCTCGGCCCCTGCAGCCCCCACCTGCCGCCCAGCGAGGCCGGGTCCGGTGCCAGCGGCTCCACATCCCGTGTTCCAGGCTCACCGTCCGCCTCCTCCTCAGCTGCGGGGTCCTGGGGGAGCAGAGGGGATATCAGGGCTGGGCACGGTGACCTCCCCCTCTCCCCCAGACAGCCACTCACCTTCCAGAAGTCGCTGTCATCAAAGCGCTCAGCCGGGGCAAAGCCAGTCCAGGCGAGCTGCAGGCAGAGCGGGCAGCTCGGTTCCACGCTGTGCCATGGGGCAGCCCCCCCACTCAACCCCCTCTCGCCCCCCACTGGCCCCCCACTCACCGACTGCTCCTCGCAGGGGGTGCTGCCCCCTGAGCCACGCGCCAGCCCTGCTGGTGGCTCCCACTGCGTGGTGCCAGTGGGGATGTGCCAATAATAGGTGCCCGAGGTGTCCTGCACCCGCATCCATCCTGCAGGCAGGTCTGAGTCTGTCTCAAAGGAGTTGCGGGTCCAGAAGGAATCTGGGGGGAAAGGGGGAGGCTATGAGTCCCCGCCAAGCCAGGCAGGGCACAGGGCCCTGCTGCATGAGGAAAGGAAAGGGCACAGCCAGACCACGGCCCCTCATCGTGAGGGGTCCTGGGGGCTGTGGGGTGGCCCCATCCCACTCCACCCCACCCCATCCCCATCCCGGTCCATCCTGGTCCCATCCATCCCCATCCTGGTCCGACTCCATCCCTCACCTGCCCACCCCAGCCCTGCCATTTCCCCGGCAACCGCTGATGGCATCGCCAGGGGAAGCACCAAGAGGAGATGGGATGTGCAGATGGGGGGGCTGGGATGGGGCTATGGGGACAGAGAAATGGGGACGGGGCTGCAGAGGTGGGTCACAGCAGGGAAGGGCGCCGGGGGACAGCGAGGGCACAGCAGGAATGATGTGAGTGGGGACAGCATGGGGACACAGCACAGATGAGGCTTTGGGTGCGCAGCACAGCCAGAGCAATGCAGAGGAGGGGATACGAACCGGGCAGGGCCTAGGGGGCAATGCTGTGCTGGGGGGAAGGGGGCGCACGTCACAGTGGGGCTGGGGCAGGGAGATGAGGCCATGCAGGCCAGGGTCTGGGATGGGCACAGCAGGGCAGGGTGCTACACAGGAGCCAGGGCGCAAAGCATCAGGCCTGAGGAGGGGAGTGGGGGTCAGAGGACTGAGCATCAGGGCTGGGGCCACAGGGCAGAGCATTGAGCCCAGAGCTGTGGAACTGCGTGCGGGTTTGGGGGGCAGAGCATCAGGAGCAGCTCCTGCAGGCTGCAGGGCAGAGGATCACACAGTCATGGAATCATGGAATCACAGCATGGCCTGGGCTGCAAAGGAGCACAGCGCTCATCCAGCTCCAAGCCCTGCTGTGTGCAGGTCGCCAACCAGCAGCCCAGGCTGCCCAGAGCCACATCCAGCCTGGCCTTGAATGCCTGCAGGGATGGATGGGGCATCCACAGCCTCCTTGGGCAACCTGTGCCACTGCCTCACCACCCTCTTGCCTCCAAAACTTCCTCCTCACATCCAGCCCAAACCTCCCCTGTCTCACTTTATAAACCATTGCCCCACAGCATCGGGACGTGGGGCAGCGGATGGGGTTATGGGGCAGCACGTGGGGCCGGAGGCTGCAAGATGCAGCAGGGGGAGCTGGAGGGGAGCGCGGGGCCCACCTGCATCGTCGGGAGAGCTGCCGGCCGGGCTGCCCTGGCTGAGCGTGGCCCAGCTGGAGTCCTCATCGCTGGCCGTGCCGCTGCGGGGCCCGAAGAGGCGGCTGGCGCTACGGCCCGGCTCCCGCAGCGCTCGTTCCCCGCTGGGCTCCGACTCCCCCGTGGTCGGATCGCTCTGCACCGGCGTGGAATCGCCGTCCTCATCCTCGTCCTCTTCTTCCTCGTCCTCCTCCTCCTCGTCCTCGATCAGCGGCGCTCCCCCCGCGGCGGCGTTGCGGGCGTTGCGGGCGCTCAGCTCCGATTGCTCGGGGGGCGGCCGCACTTCGTTGCGGTTCTGATCGCGTTCGGCCGCTCGGCGCTGCAGGTTCTGCCCGTCCTTCAGCCATTTGGTGCTCGGGGGCTCCTCGGGGGGGGGCAGCGCCTCGGGGGGGCCGCGCAACGCCAGGCTCAGCCCCGCCGGCCCCACGCAGCTGTTATCGTTGGCCACATCGCTGCGTTTGCTCAGCGACCCCGACATGGTGGGGCCTGGTGGGGGGGGGGGGGGTCGGAGGTGCGGGAGGGGAGCTTGGATCAGCGCGGGGCGCCCCCGGCCCGCACCGCCTCCCCCCCAAAACCCCGCACCGCCCGGCTCTCACCTCCGCGCTGCGGCTCCTACAGCCCCCGCGGCGCCGGCAGCTCCGCACCCATCGGGCCTACGGGGGGCAGCGGGGCAGAGGGTGACCCCCCCCGCACTGCCCCCCGCCGCATCCCCGCTCCCCGCATCGCCACCCCGCACTGCGTCACCCCCCCCCCCACCCCCCCGCACGGCCCCGCGGGGCGGCCCCGGGGAACGGGGGGGGGAGGGGGGGAGCGGCCCCGGTCCGGCCCCTCCGGTACCTGCGGCGGCTCCGCTGCCGGGGGGGGTGCGGGGGGGATCGGCTTCCGCTTCCGAGTGCGGGGCGGAGCGGTGCGGAGTGTCACCGAGTGAGATGCTGCGGGGCGGCACGGCGCGGAATGGCACAGAATGGCACGGCGCGGAATGGTGCGGAATGGCACGGAATGGCACGGAATGGCACGGAATGGCACGGCACAGCTTGGCACGGCACGGCATGACATGGTATGGCACGGCACAGCACGGGATAGTGCGGAACGGCACGGCACGGCATGGCATACAGACAGCACGGCATGGCACGGAATGGCACGGAATGGCACAGAATGGCACGGAATGGCACGGAATGGCAGGAATGGCAGGAATGGCACGGAATGGCAGGAATGGCAGGAATGGCACAGAATGGCACGGAATGGCACGGAGAGCTGCGGCACGGAGGGAGCTGGGATGGCAACACAGCGGCAGATCGGCCCGGTTCGGCCCGGCACCGAACAGCGGAGGGCGGCACTGAGCAGCGCCGCTCGGCACGGCACGGCACGGCACGGCAATGCTGCGCACAGCCGCTGCTGGGACGGGAAATCGTTTCCCATAGCCAGTCTGAACACACATGGCCCAGTACAGCCCAGTACAGCACAGCACAGCCCAGCACAGCCCAGTACAGCCCAATAGAGCCCAGCACAGCCCAGTACAGCACAGCACAGCCCAGTACAGCCCAATACAGCCCAGCACAGCCCAGTACAGCCCAATAGAGCCCAGCACAGCCCAGTACAGCCCAGTAAAGCCCAGCACAGCCCAATAGAGCCCAGCACAGCCCAGTACAGCCCAGTACAGCCCAGTACAGCCCAGTGCAGCCCAGCACAGCCCTGCACAGCCCAGTACAGCCCAGTACAGCACAGCACAGCCCAATAGAGCCCAGTACAGCCCAGTAGAGCCCAGCACAGCCCAGTACAGCACAGCACAGCCCAGTACAGCCAAGTACAGCCCAGCACAGCCCAGTACAGCCCAGTACAGCCCAGCACAGCCCAGTACAGCCCAGTACAGCACAGCACAGCCCAGTACAGCCCAGTTCAGCCCAGCACAGCCCAATAGAGCCCAGCACAACCCAGTACAGCCCAGTACAGTCCAATAGAGCCCAGTACAGCCCAGTAAAGCCCAGCACAGCACAGCACAGCCCAATAGAGCCCAGCACAGCCCAGTACAGCCCAATAAAGCCTAGTACAGCCCAGCACAGCCCAGCACAGCCCAGCACAGCCCAGTACAGCCCAGCACAGCCCAGTACAGCCCAGCACAGCCCAGTAGAGCCCAGTACAGCCCAATAGAGCCCAGCACAACCCAGTACAGCCCAGTACAGCCCAATAGAGCCCAGCACAGCCCAGTAAAGCCCAGCACAGCCCAGCACAGCCCAGTACAGCCCAGCACAGCCCAGTAAAGCCTAATAAAGCCTAGTACAGCCCAGCACAGCCCAGCACAGCCCAGCACAGCCCAGCACAGCCCAATGGAGCCCAGCACAGCCCAGCACAGCCCAGCACAGCCCAGTACAGCCCAATAGGATCCAATACAGCCCAGCACAGCCCAGCTGCGCTGACCCCCCTCCCGCCCCCCACACTGAGGCACACACAGATCCGGGCAGGGGCTCCATAGCCTTTATTGCACCCTGTGGGGTGGGGGCTGCGCTCACTGTGCGCAGTGGAACAGATGGGCAGCGATGCTGCGGGGGGCTGCGGGCAGGCGGGCAGCCAGCAGCTCAGCCACGTCCCTGTAGAGATGGTAGCTGCCCCCGCGCAGCAGGTAGATGCCATCGGCTGTGCACATGGCCCCGTCCACGCCATCGTGGGGCAGAGGCTGCGGCTCATCCGCACGCCGTGGGCTCTGCGTCAAGTCCACACGCCGCACACGGTCCCCTGTGGACACAGCGCTGTCACCCGGAGCCGCGGGGACCCCAGTGCCACCCCCCCACCCGGCCCCACACTTCCACTGCCCACCTGTGATGACGTAGAGCTCTGCGGATCCGGGGCAGGTGAAGGCGGCATCTGCCTCGGGGACCCCCAGCTCCTCCTGCAGAGCCCGTGGGTAGCCCTCAACCTGCTGGTGGCCGCCTCTACCCGAGAGGTAGATGGAGACCTGCGAGCCCTGCGGAGAGCGGGTGGGCATCAGTGGGCATAGGGTGGAGTGGGACTGGGTGGGATGGGCACGGGGACAGGGACTGGTGTGGATGGGTGCAGGCATTTGTGGGAGTGGGTGGGCACAGGGATGTGGGGCGGGCAGCAGGTGGGCATGGGATGGGAATGGGGATGGGATGGGATGGGATGGGATGGGATGGGATGGGATGGGATGGGGATGGGGATGGGGATGGGGATGGGGATGAGATGGGATGGAGGTGGGATGGGGATTGGAGTGGGGGTGAGGGTGGGCGTGGGATGGGGATGGGATGGGGATGGGACGGGACGGGACGGGATGGGATGGGGATGGGATGGGATGGGATGGGATGGGATGGGATGGGATGGGATGGGATGGGATGGGATGGGATGGGATGGGATGGGAGGGGATGGGATGGGGATGGGATGGGATGGGATGGGATGGGATGGGATGGGATGGGATGGGATGGGATGGGATGGGATGGGATGGGATGGGAGGGGATGGGATGGGATGGGATGGGATGGGGATGGGATGGGAGGGGATGGGATGGGGGTGGGATGGGGATTGGAGTGGGGGTGGGGGTGGGCGTGGGGATCAGGATGGGATGGGGATGGGGGATGTTGACACGGCCAGTGTGGTCTCCACTGTATGGAAAGGACCTCAGGGTGCCTTGGACACCCTGGGGCTGGGTCTCAGAGCTCTGCAGGAGGGGGTACCCAGGGTGTGGGGATGGGATGGGGATGGGTGGGGACAGGATATCAAGAACAGTCAGGGCTGTGGGGCTGCCCATGGATGGGGCCAATGCCGGTGTGGGTTGGAGGCACCGGGGAAGCACAGGCCAGGAGAAGCACAGCCACGCAGGGACACCACTGTGCCGCCACCCGCTGCCTTTCTCCTGGCAGTGGCACCTCGAAAGCCCGGTGCCAGGCGATGTCCCCAGGCGGCACCATCCCCAAGGGGGGCCCACCTGGATCAGATACATGCGCTTATCCCAGGAGAAGGCGGCGTCCACGTCACCCTGCAGGCCCGGCCAGCTGTGTGCCTGCGGCCACGCGTGCCACCCATCCTTCCAGGAGTCCAGCCGGAATGACAGCCCACCTGCAGGACACATCAGCACCACGGCCCACAGCCCACGGCCCCTCACAGACCCCCGTGCCCCTCACCACGGAAGGCGTAGATGCGGCCACTGTCATCGGAGGTGATGGCCTGGAAGGGCTGCCCACTGCAGCGGTCACCAGCGTCACTCCATGAGGTGTTCCTGTGTGTGTGACCTGCAGGGTGGAGGCAGTGCTGACATGGGGTCAGGGAATGGGATGGGATGGGGGTGGGATGGGATGGGATGGGATGGGATGGGATGGGATGGGATGGGGTGGGGTGGGATGGGGTGGGATGGGATGGGATGGGATGGGATGGGGTGGGATGGGATGGGATGGGATGGGATGGGGTGGGATGGGATGGGGTGGGATGGGGATGGGATGGGGTGGGATGGGGTGGGATGGGATGGGATGGGGTGGGATGGGATGGGATGGGATGGGGTGGGATGGGATGGGGTGGGATGGGGTGGGATGGGGTGGGATGGGGTGGGATGGGATGGGATGGGGTGGGATGGGATGGGATGGGATGGGATGGGGTGGGATGGGATGGGGTGGGATGGGGTGGGATGGGGTGGGATGGAGTGGGATGGGATGGGATGGGGTGGGATGGGATGGGATGGGATGGGGTGGGATGGAGTGGGATGGGATGGGATGGGGTGGGATGGGATGGGATGGGATGGGGTGGGATGGGATGGGGATGGGATGGGATGGGATGGGATGGGATGGGATGGGATGGGGATGGGATGGGGTGGTGTGGGGTGGGATGGGATGGGGTGGGATGGGATGGGATGGGATGGGATGGGGTGGGATGGGGGTGGGATGGGGTGGGGTGGGAATGGCGGTGGGAATGGCGGTGGGATGGGGATTGTAGTGGGGGTGGGGGTGGGGATGGGATGGAGATGGGGGATGTTGACACGGCCAGCGGGGTCCCCACTGTATGGAGAGGACCTCAGGGTGCCTTGGACACCCTGGGGCTGGGTCCCAGAGCTCTGCAGGAGCGGGTCCCCAGGGTGTGGGTCACAAGAATGGGTAATGTGGGTGCAGATCTCTGGGCTGACATCCCAAGGGTCAATCTGCAGGATGGTCCCCAGGGTGGGTGTCCAGAGCAGGGCCCCAGGTTGTGTTCCCAGCACATGACTCCCCAGAGTCACTGGGTCCCCAGAGCGAGTTCCCAAAGTGCATCTCCAGTACGCCATTCCCCCATACGTCTCCAGCACGTGGGGTCCCTGGTTGTCACAAGGCTGCAGATCCCTTTGACAGCCCCCAGGGGAGCCTCACCTCTGCCGGGGCAGGGGATGAAGTAGTCCCGGAGATCACGGGGGTACCCAGGGAGCACCTCCCCAGTATGGGGTTTGACCTGGTGGAACTGGGTGCCCTGCAGGCAGTAGTAGCGCTCCAACCAGCGCAGCGCCGCGTCGCACCGCCCCAGCTTCGACCAGGGGCGTTCCTTCGTCACCCGCAGCTCCAAGTCGAAGGAGAACACCTGATCCCCTGTGTGCGTGGGGGCAGAACGGCTCGTATGGCACAGCACAGCTCATATGGGGCAGCACAAATCGTATGGTGCAGCACAGCTCGTTTGGGGCAGCACAGCTCATATGGGGCAGCACAGCTCACATGGGGCAGCACGGCTCATATGGGGTGGCACAGCTCATATGGGGTGGCACAACTCATATGGGGCAGCACAGCTCATATGGGGCAGCACAAATCATATAGGGCAGCACAACTTGTATGGCATAGTACAGCTCGTATGGGGTGGCACAGCTCTTATGGGGCGGCACAGCTCATATGGGGTGGCACAACTCGTATGGGGCAGCACAGCTCATATGGGGCAGCACAACTCATATGGGGCAGCACAGCTCATATGGGGCAGCACAAATCGTATGGTGCAGCACAGCTCATATGGGGCAGCACGGCTCATATGGGGCAGCACAGCTCATATGGGGCAGCACAGCTCATATGGGGCAGCACAAATCGTATGGTGCAGCACAGCTCATATGGGGCAGCACAGCTCATGGGGTGGCACAACTCATATGGGGCAGCACAGCTCATAGAGGGCAGCACAAATCGTATGGTGCAGCACAGCTCATATGGGGCAGCACAACTCATATGGGGCAGCACAGCTCATATGGGGCAGCACAACTCATATGGGGCAGCACAGCTCATATGGGGCAGCACAGCTCACATGGGGCAGCACAAATCATATGGTGCAGCACAGCTCATATGGGGCAGCACAGCTCACATGGGGCAGCACAGCTCACATGGGGCAGCACGGCTCATATGGGGTGGCACAGCTCATATGGGGTGGCACAACTCATATGGGGCGGCACAGCTCATATGGGGCAGCACAGCTCACATGGGGCAGCACGGCTCATATGGGGTGGCACAGCTCATATGGGGTGGCACAACTCATATGGGGCAGCACAGCTCATATGGGGCAGCACAAATCACATGGGGCAGCACAGCTCATATGGGGCAGCACAAATCGTATGGTGCAGCACAGCTCATATGGGGCAGCACGGCTCATACGGTGTGGCTCTGCCATGCAGCCCCAGCCCCCCCGGCCCCCGCTCTGCTCTCACCCTTGAAGAAGAGCACGCTGTCCCCACCGCACTCCTCAGGGTGACACTCCACAGCAGCGTCCAGATCTCCGGGGACCCCCGGGAACTCATCCGCAATGCGCCGAGGGAAATTGGGGCGCAGCTGCCCCCCAGCATAGGACCAGACTTTCTCACCCTGCAATGAGCCCCGCAGCTTCAGCTCTCAGATCCGGCCGGCTCCGTGGAAGCGGCCCTAGGAGAAATCCCCAGCGCTCGACCAGCAGGCCGGGGCCTCTGGACCTCCTGTCTCACAGGCAGCCCAGGGATGTGGACACAGGGGCAGCCCCCCAGCAGCCAGGAGCAGCCCAGGCCAGGACCTCAAGGGACTCCCCACCCCGGGACCACCGGCTTGGGACCCCCCCAGCTCAGACCCCCAGCCCAGGACCTTCAGTGTGATATTCCCAGCCTGGAACTCCCCAGCCCAGCTCCCCCAGCTCAGGACCCCCTTGCCCATCTTGGGACCGTGCCTGGAAGAGGTAGAGGCTCTGGTGCTCCTCGGGATGATCCCGGCGGTGGATGCGCAGCGCTGCGTCCACGGGCCCCTCCAGCTCAGGCCAGGACTCAGCCAGGGGGCGGCTGTGGGGCTGGGGTCTCTCCCACGAGATTTCCCACACGTCCCCTCCTGGGTGGGAGCACCGTGCTACCCCACAGCACTGCCCCACAGCCAACCCGGCCCACCTCCGCCCTCATTTACCCACACTCCCTGTATCCCCTGGTCCCTACAGACCCCATCTCCCCCCATTTCCCCCACACCCCATCCCCCCCCCCCCACACCCCATTCTCTCCCACACTCCAGTGCCACATCGCCCCGCACCTCCCACATCCCCTCCCATCCTCTCCCCTTCCCACACTCCATTTATCCAGCAGCCCATCACCCCCCTCCCAGTGCCACCTCCATCTCCCCACCGACTGCATTTCTCCTCACGCCCCCAGCCCCCACCCCACACCCTCAGCCCCCTCCCTACCCCTGAAGAAGAGCATGGTGCCGTTCTCGCTCAGCGTTGCAGCGTCGAAGCCGCCCTCGTCTCCGCAGATCTGGGCCAGGGCTGCAGGAGGGGCTCAGGTTGGCACAGACCCCCCCCCGGCTCCGCTGCGACCCTCCCACCTTCCCCCTTCCTCCCCCATCCCGCAGTTCTCACCGGTGTCGTTGCTGGGGGTCTCAGCCCCACGGCGGTGCCCATCTCCAGGTGCGTGGGGTTTGTGCTGAGTCCTGGGGGTGGGCAGCACGGAAGGTTATGGCACAGCCCCCAGCACTGAAGGAGCACAAATGGACCCCCGGCTCCCGAAGCCCACCCGCCCTACACATCCTCCCTATGCATCCCACTCCCCTATTGCAGTTCTGCATGCAGCCAAAGCTCCGTTGACACCCCCCCCCCCCCCCCGTCCTCCTGCACCCCAACGCCCTTTGCAGCCCCGGCCCCATTTTCGCCTCGCTGCTCCGCACTCACAGCGGCCATCCGTCCACCAGGAGCAGCAACGCCGCCAGGCACAGCGCGGCCGCGGACCCCCCCATGGTGTGCGGTGCAGCTCCGCCGCCTCCGCCGCTTTAAGTGCGCTCCGCGGGGGGGGTGGGGGGGACGCGACGACACCTCGCGCCACCTCCGGGCCCATTGCACAACGCGGGGGGGGTCACGGCCGGGCACGGACACTCCGTGGCAGCGCAGGTAGGGCTGGAGCCGCCCCAACCGCTTCCTATCAGCGCCCTCCCCCCGCCACCCCGTGCTGGGAAATGCCGCTGTTTGCTCGGGAACTGGGGGGAAGGGAAAGGGCAGGGGAGGGCAGCGCGACCCACAGCGGGACACGGCGCGGAAAGGTCGAACCCGCAGCTCCGCAGCGCCCCGCACCCGGACCGGGGGTCCCGCGTTGCCCTCTCCGCTCTCCCACCCCCCCCCGCACCATTCGGCCCCCACGGGCGCTGCCGGCTGCCTCCCCCCTCTCACCCCCACCGCCCCCCCCACCCCCGATGCGGTCCTCTCCGAACATTTCTGTATTCCTTTATTCTGTATTGATTTGTACACACACCGCGCGTGGCGGCTGCCGGCCTCCCCCGCCGCCCCCCCCCCCCCCCACACCCCCCACCCGGCCTCCTCCCCCCGCTCCCCCCATCACGGCCCCCCCGGCAGCATCACCGCGCCATGGGGGGGCTGGGGGGGGTTGGGAGGTAACGGCTCCGCTCCGCTCCGCGCCGGGTTAAAGTGCAGCGCGGGGGGGGGGGGGGGAGCGGAACCGCGGAACGCCGTGCGGGGTCACTGCAGGTAGCGGTACGCCTTGAAGCAGTGGTTGCCCGAGTCCGCCACCACCACGTGGCCGTCCGAGGTGAGAGCCAAGCCCTGCGGGCCGTACAGCGGATCCGCCGCCGTGTTGATGTAGGACAGGAACGAGCCGGCGCTGTCAAACACCTGCGGGACCCCCGCGATGTGACGCCAACGCCGGCAGCTGCGGCCATCCTGAGCGTGCGGCCCCAGCGCCTCCCACGGCTCCATCCCTGCACCTCCACCCCCGTGGGCACGCACCCAGCCTTCCCCACAGCCCCCCACGGGCACGCAGCCACCCACCAAAGCCCACCGTGGACACACTCCCGTTCATTTCCTATAGCCCCCCATGGATACACCCCTATACATCCCCTGTAGCCCCCGTGGGCACAACCAACACATCCCCTACAGCCCCCATGGGCCGCCCTCGCTCATCCCCTACAGCTCCTCGTGGACACCCACCCGTTCATCCCCTATAGCCCTCCATGGGATGCCCTCGCTCACCCCCCATGGCCACCCACCCATTCCCCTGCACAGCCCATGTCTCTACAGCCCCATGGACACCTTTCCCACCTGCTCAGCAGTCCCGTGGGCACACAGACCCCATCCCCACCCCCCCCCCGTCCCTCCCCATGGCTTTACCAACTTTGCCCATGCTCAGCTCCCAGCTGCCCCCATCAACGATCCCACGACCTCAACCATTCCACCATTCCCCCGTTGGATCTGATGGTCTCAGTGAGCTCTTACAACCTTAACCCCACTATGACTCAGTCCCAATTTGGGGCCACGCACCCCACTCCCTTCCCAGGCCCCATCCCTGCCCAAGGGGGGCACAGCGACGGGCTGTTGGGGGGGGGCAGGAAGGGGGCAGGACCCACCTGGATGCGGCTGTTGCCCCAATCAGCCACGATGATGTTCCCGTTGGCATCCACGGCCACGCCGGTGGGCGCGTTGAATTGCCCATTGCCCTCCCCGTGCGACCCGAACTTGAAGAGGAACTCTCCATCTGCGTTGTACACCTGGGGAGGGGGTGTCACCAGGGGGTGTCACTGTGAGGTGTCTCTATGGGGTGTCAGCAGGGGTCATCGCCATGGGGCCTTTCCATGGGGCATCACCGGGGAGTGTCACCATAGGGTGTCCCTGTGGGGTGTCTCCATAGGGTGTCACCTGGGGTATCACCAGGGGGTGCCATCATGGGGTGTCACCAGGAAGTGTCACCATGGATGTCCCCATGGGGCGTCTCCGTGGGGTGTCACCAGGGAGTGTCACCATAGGGTGTCACCGTTGGGCGTCACCATGGGGTGTCAGCAGGGGTCATCGCCATGGGGTGTCACCAGGGGGTGTCACCGTGGGGTGTCACCATAGGGTGTCCCCGTTGAGCGTCACCATAGGGTGTCTCCACAGGGTGTCACCATGGGGTGTCACCAGGGGTATCACCAAGGATGTCACCATGGGGTGTCACAGTGGGGTGTCACTGTGGGGTGCCTCTATGGGGTGTCACCACGGAGCATCACTATGGGGTGTCACCAGGGGGTGTCACTGTGGGGTGTCACTATGAGGTGGCACCAGGAAGTGCCTCCATGGGGTGTCATCAGGGGTCACTGCCATGGGGCATCTCCATGGGGTGTCACCAGGGAGTGTCACTGTGGGGTGTCACCATAGGGTGTCTCTGCTGGGTGTCACCATGGGGTGTCACCAGGGGTATCACCATGGGATGTCACAGTGGGGTGTCACTATGGGGTGTCACCATGGGGTGTCACTATGAGGTGGCACCAGGAAGTGTCTCCATGGGGTGTCATCAGGGGTCACTGCCATGGGGCGTCTCCATGGGGTGTCACGAGGGGGTGTCACTGTGGGGTGTCACCATAGGGTGTCTCTGTTGGGCATCACCGTGGGGTTTCTCCACAGGGTGTCACCATGGGGTGTCACCAGGGAGTGTCACCATGTGGTGTCAGCATGGGGTGTCACTATGAGGTGGCACCAGGAAGTGTCTCCATGGGGCGTCACCATGGGGTGTCACCACGGGGCCAATCACCGCAGCACACGGGGATGGGCGCAGCTCACCTTCACCGAGTGGTTGTGGAAGTCCGTCACCACGATCTCGTTCTTGTTGTTGACCGCCACGAAGTGTGGCCCTGGAGGAGCAGCACTGAGAGGGGCCGGGGGCACCGGGACCCCTCGTGGGGTTAATGTGCGCGGCAGCGTTAGTGCAGGCGGTGCCCGGCCCTGGGGAGCGCAGAGCTGGGGGGGACCCAACACCCCACCCGTGGGGCGGAACCCGGAGACGTGGCCGGGACCCAGGACTGGGATCTAGAACTCGAGCCCAGAACCCGGCACCCAGAACCAGGACCGAGGAGCGGGACCCAGAACTGGAGTCCAAAACCAAGAATTCAACACTCAAAACTGGGAAGCCAGATCCCAGAACCTAGAAGTGGGACTCAGAGTCCAGCGTCAGAACCAAGACCCAGAACTGGGACCTAAACCTTAGTCCAGGACCCAGAACTGGGATCCAGAATGGGGACCTAGAACCCGAGCCCAGAACCTTGCACCCAGAACCAGAATCCCAAACTTGAAACTAGAACTTGAGCCCCGAGCCCGAGCCAGATCTCAGAACCTGGACCCAGAACTCAGCCCTAGAACACAGCATTCGGAATCAAGACTGAAAATGAGAACCAGAACTGGGACCCAGAACTAAAACCTAGAACACAAGCCCAGAAATCAGCCTGCAGAACCCAGCATTGGAGCCCAGAGCTTAGCTCCAGCACCAGAACTACAACTAGAGCCGAGATTCAGAACCAGGACCCAGAAATGGAACCCAAGAGCCTAGAAACCACGACCCTAAGCCTAGCACCAGAAGCAGCTCTAGAACCTAGAACCAGGGCCCAGAACCGGAACCCAGAACCTGAGCCCGGCTCCAGAACCCAGAACGCGGAGCTGCAATCTGAGCCCGGCGCCCAGCGCGCAGCCCGATCCCCGCCCCCCCTCCGGCGCTGCGGTGCCGCAGGTCGGCAGAGCTCGGTACTCACCCGGCCCCAGCAGAGGCAGCCCCAGGCATGCAGTAAGGAGGAGGGCCGCGCCCGTGTATTACCATCGAGTGTACCTGCAAACTGCCGCTCGGCCGTGCCGCGGCTCCCGAACTTGGTGACCAGCTTGCCGTTGGACTGGAAGATGAAGACGCAGCACGCCTTGTTGTCCACCACGATGATGTGCCCGTTGCGATCCACCGCGACGCCTTTGGGGCCCAGCAGCCGCCCGGCGCCGATCTTCGTCTGCGGCGGGGATGGAATCAGAAGGGCTCCCCGCGCCCGCGCCCCCCGGCCCGGCCCCCCCGCCCCCCTCACCTTGAATTTGCCCTCGGGGGAGAAGATGCTGACCCAGCGGTTGTCGTAGTCAGCGATGATGATGTCCCCGTTCATGTCCACGGTGACGCCGGTCGGGCGCTGCAGCTGCCCCGGGGAGCGGCCGCGCACACCGAAGCGCAGCCGGAACTGCCCCTCGTTGGAGAACACCTGGGGGCGACGGGGGGAAGGCGGGGCTTAGCCGGGCCGAGGGCCGGGGGCCGGCAGGGGCCGGGGGCTCCTACCTGCACGCATTGGTTATTGCTGTCGGCCACCACGATGCGGCCCGTGCTGGAGGTGGAGATGCCCTGCAGGTTGGTGAACTCGCCCTTCTCCCGCCCGCGGCTCCCTGCGTGGGGACGCACAGCCGTCAGCGAGGCTCCGCGCCTCCGCCGCCCCGCAGCGCCCGCCGCCGCCGCCGCTCACCCACGCGGAAGATGAGCTCGTCCTCGATGGGGTTCTCCTTCTTCTTGCCGCTGCTGTACATGCTGGAGGGCCGGCGCACCGCCTTCTGCCGGATGTGCCCGCTGCTGGGCGACTTGACGCGGCGCTTCACGTCGTCCGGGGACGGCGGCACGTCGCTGGCTTTGACGGCGCGCACACGGAAGGGGCTGCCGCGGATGGGCTGCCCGTACAGCGCGATGGACAGCTGGAAGTCGCCCTCGGCGCGCGGCGTGTATAGCAGCTCGTAGGTCCCGTTCTTGTTGTCCTGCACCTCGCTCTCAGCCGCGCCGCCGTCCGGCCCCGTCACCACGAAGCGCAGGCAGGCGCTGCCGCTGCGCACCAACTCGCCGTCCTTGTCCTTGGTGGTGACGCTGAGCGAAGCGGGCTGCCCCACCACCGCGTGCCGCAGCCCCTCGCCCGTGGCCACCGTCTTGTGCGCCGTGGCGCTGGTGGTGATCAACACGCCCAGGTTGAGGATGGATTTGCGCACGCCGTCGGTCTCCACCACGTAGTCCAGCTGGTCGTTCTCATGCGGGTGCTCGGGGAACTCCTGGCTGGCCAGAGCGCTCAGCCTCTCGCTCATCTGCTTGCGCACCAGCAGCACCTCGGGCGCCGTGCCGTGGTGCAGAGCCTGCTCCGTGAACGCGCAGCTGCTCAGGATGTTCTCCTGGCCCTGGCGCAGCACCTCCAGCTGTGCCTGAAGCACCTGCGGGCCGGGCGGCGGCAGCGCTCAGCGTCCCCGCCGTGCCGCGCAGCGCCGCGCCGCGCAGCGCCGCACCTCGCCTCGCCTCGCGTGCCGCCGCACCGGGCGGAGCGCTACCTTCTGCTTGGCCCCGCAGATGGCCTCCAGGTCGCGCACCAGCAGCCCCTTGCGCTGCTGCAGGGCCCTCTCGAGCTCCTCGAAGGTGCTGCCGATCTCGGACACCGCCTCGTTCTTGCGCTCCACCAGCTGCTGGCTGATCTCCGACACCAGCGCGATGGCGGCCGCCAGCTGCGGGAGCCTGCGGAGCCGGCGCTGGGCACGGAGGGCGGCCGCCGGCCGGACACCCCCCCATCCCCCCCACCCCGCGCGCCCCTACCTGCCGCGGATGGCATCCAGCTGCTGCTGCAGGGCCGCCTTGTGCTGCTCCACCACGTCGCGCAGCGGCACGGTGACGTGCTCCCGGTGCTCCCCCTCGGTGCACTCGCGGCACATGGCGGTCTCGCAGGACTCGCAGTAGAACTCCATCACCTGCGGCAGCGGCGCTCAGGGCCCCCCTTCGGCGGCACGCCCGCCCCCCCCCGCCACCCACCTTGCCCTCGTGGTTGGGGCACGACAGGGGCTGCCCGGTGACGGCGCTGACGGGGTCCAGCCCCGGGCCGGGGTGGGGGCCGCGGCTGTCGGGGTCGCGCTGCAGCACTTCCATCAGGTTGGTGATGAAGAAGTTGTTCTGCAGGGCCGCCACGCCGCGCTCGGGCAGGATGGAGGTCTGGCGGCACACGGGGCAGGACAGGGTCAGGCTCTGGGGCGGGATATAGTTCTGGAGACACCTGGGGCAGAACGGGGACAACGAGAGGGTCAGGGCTGCCCACGGTGGGCACCGGGATGGGGCGGGCGGGGGGACGAAGGCTGCACCGCGGTGCACGAGGGGGGCACGGGTGGGATGGGAGGACGGGGCTGGGGAAAGGATGGACTGATGGGTGAACTGGAGGGCATGGAAGAAGGGGCCGGAAGGGTGGACAGAGACGGGGATGATGCACCACGGTGCTGCAGGGTGCACAGGACAGGACCGGAGGAAAGGGCTGAGGGAGCAGACGGACGACGGACAGATGGATGGATGGGGCTGTGACTCGGTGCAATAGGGTGTGTGGGACAGGGCTGGGGGAAGGACAGACAGACGGGCTGTGATGGGCTGCACTGGGGTGCATGGGTGGGAGCAAGGGATGGGGCTGGGGGGATGGCAGACGGTGAGATGGACGGACAGACGGGGGCTGTGCCATGGTGCATCAGAGTGCACGCGGCAGGAGCATGGGCCAGGGCTGGAGGTCGGACAGGACGGGTAGGGATGGGGCCACAGCCCACAGAAAGCTGGCTGTGAGACCTCGGCATGGGGCTACGGACAGACAGACAGATGGATAATAGGACAGGGCCGTGCCAGACGGGAGCAGGGGAGTGCCAGGGGTGGGCAGGGGCCTGGGGGGGCACAGAGAAAGCAGATGTCAGTACAGAGCCCTCAGCCGTGCTGCAGCCCCCTCCACCCCCATCCCTTCCAGACCCTGCACTGCGGGACAGGAACAACCCTGCAGCCACAGCCCACGCTATGGGGGCTGTAGGGCCATGGGGCCAGTGGGACCCCGGCTCCCAGCATGAGTGGGGTGACCCCATCTTGTGCCGGAGACATGCAGGGGGACGCAGTGCTGCACAACTTGGAGGTAGCAGGGCACAGCAGGGACACAGCAGGCAATGCAGCGGGGCACAGTGGGGACACGGTGGGGAGGCAGGCATTAGGAGTGCAGAAGGGATGCAGGAAGGCACAGCAGGGCAGCGGGAATGCAGGCAGGCGATTTTTGGAGGCAGCAGAGAGGTGCAGTGCAGGCTCAGCAGGACACAGTGGGACCCGGCAGCTCCAGCCTAAGAGCTGCAGGAGCTGCAGGAAGGAAGGGGATGCTGCGGGAGGAGTGGGACCCTGCAGGGACGCAGTGTGAGCGCTGTGCAGTGCAGTGAGCAGGCTGACCTGCAGGAGGTGCGGTGGGGGGATGCATTGAGGATGCAGTACACGTGCAGCGGGGTGCAGTAAGGGAGTGCAGCTGGGGTCAGCATGCAGCAGAGGGGCACAAGCAGAGACACAGTGGGGCACGGTGAGGACACAGTGAGGGTGTAATGGGTTTCAGGGGGTCCAGACACTCAGTGCAGGACTGGGGGTGCAGTGAAGCCCTTCTCTCGCGAGAAGTCTTCAGGGAAAATGCTTTGGTGGATGCAGTGCAGCACGGGGGGGTGGGGGGGAGGGGAGAGGGAATGCAGCGGGGATGCAGCAAAGATGCAGTGGGAGGCAGCAGGGCACAGCAGGAATGCAGTGAGGGAGATGCAGCAGGGCCAGCGTACAGCAGGGATGCAGTGAGGGTGCAGTGGAGGTGCAACAAGATGCAGCAGGGATGCAGAGGGGATGCAGAGGGAGCAGCCGCGATGCGGTGCAGTGCTGGGGGGCGGCGGGAGGGGCCTCACCTCTCACAGAAGGTGTGCAGGCACGGCAGCACCTTGGGGTTGCGGTAGCGGTCGAGGCAGATGCTGCACACCAGGAACTGTTTGTCAATCTGCCGCACCACCGGGCTGGCGTTGGCCTCCCGCTTCGCCATGGCGGCGTCCCCGAGGCCCCGCGGCGCTCAGCCTGCGGGCGGGGCTGTCAGTGCACGCCGGGCCCCGCACCGCGCCCAGCCCCGCACCGCGCTCAGCTCCGCACCGCGCCCAGCCCCGCACCGCGCCGGGCCGCAGCCGCACCTCCGGCAAAAGGAGCGCGGTTCCCGGGCCGGAGCGACCCCGCCCGCCCGGCAGCGCTCACCCCGCACCGCACCGCTGCCCCCGCAGCGTTCCCGATCGCCCCGCGGGCGCCTCCTCCTCACACGCCCTCCCCTCGGATCCCCCCGAGGGCACCGCCGCTCCCAGCGCCCCGCACGTCCCCGCACCCCCCCCCCGCCCCTCTCCGTTATCTCCCGGCCCCGCGTCCGCTCACGGCGCTGCGGCGGCCCCGCGGCTGCAGGCCCCGGCGCGGCCCCGCCCCGACGGCCATTGTGCAGGCCCGGCACCGCGACGTCACCACCCGCCCCGCCCCGGGGGGGCCGCGGGGCACCGGCACCGGGATGGCGCTGCGCCGCCTCCGCCCGCCGCCCGCACCGCTGCGCTCACCCGCGCCCGCTCCCCCCGACCGGCGCCGCTCGCCCTCCCGTCCCGCCCCGCTCAGCGCTGCCCGCTGCCCCGCACCCCCCCGCACCGCCCCACCCGTGCCGGCCGTGTCCCGGCCGCCCGCCCCGCCCCGCGGCCGCGCTGTCACCTTCCAGCCCGGTTCGGCTCGGCTCGGCACGGCTCAGCCCCCGCCGCGGGCAGCCGGGGCCGGCGGGGCGGCAGCGCGCATCGCCGCGGCTCGGCTCAGCCCGGCCCGGTTCGGTTCGGCCCGGCCCGGCGCGGCGGGGACTGCGCCAGGGCTGGGCGCGCTCCGCAGCCGCATCTGCCCGAGCGGCGCGCACCACTGCGGGGGGGTTGCGGCCCCGCGCGTCCCCGCGGCAGCGCGAGGGGAGCCCAACCCCCCCGTGGCCGCCCCGCCGTGGCCCGCAGAGCGCGGAGAGCCGCTCGGAACCCGCGGTGGAAACGGCGCGAGAGGCACCCACGGGCGGCCACGGGAAAAGCGCACCAAGTGCCCCCTCCGCGCCCCGCCGATGGTCTCGCCCGGGCTGTGGCTCTGCAGTGGGGGGGAGCTTCGGGCGCGCTCCCCGCATCCCCGGTACCCGGCGGTCGCCACGGCAACGGTATCCCGCTCCGAGCATCGCCGGGATGGGGGGAGGGGGGGTGAGGCTGCTGGAGAGTTTGCGTGAGGCCCGGAGCTCCCGACCCGACTGCCCTCGTCCCCAACCCTCCGTGCTGCCCCCGCTCACCTCCGCGGAGCCATGCGGGCACGGCGGTACCCCGAGCGGACCGGGAGTGCCGGTCCTGCAGAGACCCTGAGAGCCGCCGCACCGCGGGCCAGGCCCGGAGTTGCCCGCGGCGGAACCGGACGGGCAACATTCCTCGCACCGTCATCGACACCGGCACTGCCCTACCGCCACCGCGAGGGGACACGAAGCCGGAGAGCCGGGGACAAATCTGCGGGGAACGGAGAGCGGGGAATGGCGATTCCTTGATTTGGGCACTGCGTCCCGCAGTCCTCGCACCAAGGCACGGCGCTACGGACAGCTGGGCAGACGGCAAATCGGCTGCGGCTGGGGGGGCTCCGCACGGCGGCTCGGAGCTGAGCCCTGCCTGGAGCTGAGTGGCAGCGCAGCACCACGGGGCTCTGCCCTGGGCCCCCTGCTGCCCAGCATCTGCTCTGTGCGCACGGGGCACCGCCAGGAGCAAGCGATGGCATCGGCCCTGCTCTGCTCCGCGCCTGCCGAACCGCGTCTGGACGCTGCTGCCGGTTCGGGGAAACGCGGGCGCAGGAAAAGACTTGGCCCAGCGCCCCAGGTTCCAGGCGGGCCCTGGGGACGGAGTTCAGGATCCGAACACCGGGAAGCACTTCTGCACACTGAGGGGGCACAGAACGTCCGCTGCTGCGGAGTTTCCCCCCACGGAGATCTCCCAAAGCTGCCGGGACACGGAGCCGGCACCGCTCTGGGTGTCCCTGCCGGAGCAGCGCCGGGCCTGAAGCCCTGAGAGATCCCTGCCAGCTCCACCAGCTGGGACTCCGGGAACCCTGCAAGGAGGGAGCTGCGGAGGGACCGGAGCTCGCTCAGCCTGCGGGAGAGCTTCGACCCAGCGGCGACCCACCAGCTCCCATGGGAGGTTATGCGCAGCCAGAGCCGGGCTCTGCACTGTGCTTCACAGCAGAACCAGAATCCACAGGCAGAGCTGGGAGCGCAGGGTTCAGGCTCCATCTGGGGAAAGGCTTTCCCCACACCCAGTGCAGGGGTGTTCAATACAGATTTGGGTCACTGCTGGGTGTGCAGCCTGGTCTGACCCCACAGCTGACCCCACTGTGGATCTCTCAGGATCTAACAGCCCCCCACATCCTGCCCAGCCCCGCACCCCCTCCAGACCCTTCTGTCCCGCTCAGGCGGGAG
The DNA here is from genome assembly GCF_951394365.1 of Tetrao urogallus. Classification (NCBI taxonomy): domain Eukaryota; kingdom Metazoa; phylum Chordata; class Aves; order Galliformes; family Phasianidae; genus Tetrao; species Tetrao urogallus. The sequence continues at coordinate 223,184 of NC_136813.1, read as the reverse complement.
CTCAGGCCCGGCCCCCGCGGCCCGCACTCAGTGCCACTTTGCAGCCTGGCAGGAGAGAAGCAAAGGGACTGGGGGGGAAAGGGGGGGTGTTGTTCCATCCCGTCCCGGCACCGCGCGGGGACAACAAAGAGCGCAGTGATGGGCACACAGCTGTGCTACGGAGGTGGGGAGAGCGGGAGGGGGGCACGGGGAACATTGCGGGCAGCGGGTTCGGGTGGGTGGGGGGCGGTGGAAGCAGCTGCGCAGTCAGCAGCCCGAAATTCCGCACCCCCACACCTCACCCCGCACGCCGCCCTTGGCGTTCCGCGCTGCACATCCCACAGCCCGCAGCCCGGGGAGGGCAGGAGGAATTCCAAAGTATTTATTATCGTCACACAGAAGCACAGGGGAAGATAAAACCCGCCGACTCTCAGCTCGGGGGGCCTCCGCGCTCCGCCCCGCCCGCCAGGCGCCGCAAAAAGCCGAACAGCGCCGGGCCGCCCGACGGCGCGGGGGCAGCGCGGCGGGATCCCCATCGAGAGAACAGCGCGGAGAGGCGGGAGGGGGGCGGGAGGGCGGAGGGAGGCGGGTCGGAGGGGAAACTCTCGGGCCGGGGGGGTTCGGGGCCGCCCCGCAGCTCGGGCAGCGCCGGGGCCGTGTTCCGCCGGAGCAGCGCCGGAGCGGCGCGGAGGGGTCGGGCGGATCCGTCGAGCTCCGCGTCTCGCAACGAGCACGTGGCGACGGAACGCCGTTTGTCCCGCTGCAGTTCGAGCTGCTGCCGCCGGCGCTGCGACTGCTCCCGGGCGCTGTTCTCCTGCGCGGAGACGGCGTGAGGGCGGAGCGGGGCGGCCAGAGGCGGCGTGAGGGCGGGCCGGGCCGTATTACCTGCACGGCGCTCAGGAAGCGGCCCGCGAAGCCGTGCAGCACCGCACACAGCTCCCGCAGCGCGCCCGGCGCCGCCTCCTCGCAGTAGAAGTCGAGCGCCGCCGCCGCCGCTCCGCACATCCGATCCCTCTCCGCCCGCACCGCTCGCAGCTCCGCCTCCGCCGCCCGCACGAACGGCCGCAGCCCCGCACACAGCGCCGCTCCCGCACCCCGCGCTTCCGCCACGCGCGCCGACAGCCGTCGCAGCTCCGCCTCCACCTCCGCCTCTTCGATCCTACGGGAGCGCCGCGCTCAGCTCCGGGACGGCCCCGCCGGGCCCCGCGCGTGTCCGCGGCGTTACCCGCACCGCGAGGCCGGGCCCACGTGCGGCAGTTTGCTCGGGAAGTCCAACAGGCGTCGGTCCGTCCGTGCCGCCTCCTGCAGGGAGCGACAGGGATGTGACACGGACACGATAGGGGCACGACAGGGAACCACCACGATAAGGATGCAATAGGAGCATAAGACGGACATGTGCGACGGGGACACGATAAGCGCGTGGCGGGGACACGGCAGGAGAGCGACAGCGGCCCCGAGGCGTCCCCTGGGGCAGGCGGGGCCGCGGCCCCGAGGGCAGAGCACGGCGCGGCACCGCACGGCAGGTTGCGGCACTGCCTGTCCGCGGGGTCGGCGCAGAGCAGCGCTCACCGCACGGCTCGAAGCACCGCGAAGACGGGGCGGGCGGGACCCAGCCGTGACACCGGGCTGAGCGCTTCCGTCTGAAGAACAAAGCTGGGGGGCTCCGGAGGTTGCGCGGAGCCCCCCGTGCCGACGATGGGGGAGCGACTGCTCCAAGCGGGCGGAACGGGGCGGTGGAGGGGGGGTGGAGGAAAGGCAGCTGAGCAGGGCGGACCGCGCTCCCTGCGGGGGATGCGGCGTGGGAGCGACCTTGGGCCGGGCCGGGGAGGAGCGGCGTCCCACGGATGGGCGCTCAGCAAAACTCGAGCGAAAGACGGAGCCGGAGGGCTGAGCGAGTGGAGCTGCGGGCTCCCACCACGCAGCCGGTCCGGAGCGGCCCCGCGGGTGCGGAGCGGGATTCCCGCATCACGGAGCGACCCCGCACGACGACCCCTTTCCCCCCTACCCTCGCCACCACCCGTTCCCGCGGGCGCTCACCATGGCCACGAAGTGCAGGAGGTCCACGCCCGGCACGTTGGCCCTGGTGTCGGGCAGCCTCCGCAGCGAGGCCAGGCGAAACCCGGCGGCGCTGCCCGCGTAGCCGCCCTGGGGCAGGACGCGCGGTCACGGCGGCCGCGGGGCCGCGGGGTGGGGGCGGGCGGGGGCCGCTCACCGCGTTCAGGTGGTTCCCCGCGCTCAGGACGAGATGCAGAACCGCGTGCAGCTCCTCGCACCGCACCACCTCTGCGGGGGGCGGGCGGTGAGCGCGATGGGGACGCGGCCCTCCGCCCCGACCGCAGCCGCACGCTCACCCTCGGCGGCGTCGGTCAGGATTTGGATGGAGGTGCGGAGCGCGCTGAGCCGCGGGGAGAATTCCTCCTGCAGCACCATCAGCTCCAGGCGCTGCGCGTAGCTGCGAGCGGGAGGTCGGGGTGGTGCGGCGAGCGGGACGGTCCCCCCGGCCCCTCGTGCAGCCCCCCCGGCTCCCACCTGGGCACCTCCAGCAGCAGCAGCATGAAGAGCTCGGGCTCGGGCAGCTGCTGAGGGCAGCCAGAGAAACCGCGCAGCCGGGACACCTGCGAGGGGGGGCGGAGGAGCCGGCAGTCAGAGGGGGCCGCCGGGGGTCCCCCCCTCCCCGAGGCTCACCTCCACGGCGCCGGGCAGCAGCCGGGACAGCTCCAGCAGCAGCCCCGCGCCGTACGGCGCCCCGACGCCCTCCTCGACGTCCCGAACGATCTGCCGCACCGGGCTGGAACAGCGGGTCAGCACCTCTCAAGGGGCACGGAACCCCTCCCAGAAGCGGCGATTCTCTTCGAGGGGACGGGACCCCCGAGGAGCACGGACGTTCTCGAAGGGATGGAGCCCCCCGCCGCGCGCCCCCGTTCTCGGGCACGGTCCCGTTCCGTGCCCCCGGGACGGAACCGGGGGACTCCGAAACCCCCTGGGGGTCGGCGGGTGCCCACAGCCCCGCTCACCGCTTGAGCTGCTTCAGGAGGACGCCGAGGGCGATGCTCCGCTTGGGCTCCAGCAGCGCTGCCTGCGGGTGCGGCGCGGTCAGAGCGCGGGGCGCGGCAACGGAGACGCGGCGGTCCGGCCGCCTCTCACCACGGGCGGCGGGCGCTGCCCCGGGGACGCGCCGCGGGGCTCCCGGAACAGCGACCGCAGTCGGGGGAGGTCCAGAACCGGCGGGGGGGTTCGCGGCGCCCACACCGAGCGGCGGCCCCGCACCCGCGCCGCGGACAGCGGCTCCCAGTGCAGCGCCCGCAGCCGCTCGCCCCGCACGGCTGCTGGGGGGGAGGGCAGCGCCGGGGGGGGCGGCGGCGGCGGCGGCGGCGCGGGGCTGCGCTGGGAGTCCATGGCTGGGCCGGGGGGGGGGGGGCTGAGCGCGGCCGCCCCGCTCCTCTTACGGGCTCGAACGGCCCCGCCCCGCCTCGGCTCCGCCCCGGGAGGATCCGGCGCCGGCGGGGCAGAATCACGGAATGGTTTGGGTGGAAGGGAGCTCAAGGATCACGAAGCTCCAACCCCCCACCGATGCAGGGCCACCAACCTCCCCATCTCACAGCAGCCCAGGCTGCCCAGGGCCCCATCCAACCTGGCCTCCAACACCTCCAGGGATGGACGGGGCATCACAGCCTCTCTGGGCAGCTGTTCCAGCACCTCACCACTCTCTCTCTAAGGAACTTCCCCCTGACATCCAACCTCCAGCTGCCCTCCCTCAACTCCAAACCATTTCCCCTTGTCCTGCTGCCATCTCCCCTTTCCAAGAGCTGACTCCCCTCCTGTCTGCAGGCTCCCTTGAGGCACTGCAGGCTGCACTGAGGTCACCCCGCAGCTTCTCTTCTCCATGCTGAACAAGCCCAGCTCCCTCAGCCTGTCTTTGCAGGGAGGTGCTGCAGCCCTCTGCTCATCTTTGTGGCTCCTCTGGACCCTCTCCCACAGCTCCCTGTCTTTCTTGTCCTGGGGGCTCCAGCCCTGGACGCAGTGCTGCAGATGGGGCCTCACGAGGGCAGAGCAGAGGGGGACGATCACCTCCCTGTCCCTGCCGGTCGCCCCCTGCTGATGGAGCCCAGGATCCCGTTTGCTTTCCGGGCTGCAGTAGGGCGGTGCGGTACGGCTCAGGGGGCCGCAATTCGAGCTCGTTCCGGGGCAAAAGCCCGACCCCCGGCACCGCTCCTGCCGGCCGCACCAAAAGGGGCCCACGAAGGACTTCGGCGCAAGGCTGGATGCCCCGCGCCCTCTCCCGCTCACAGCCTCCCAGCCGTGCCCTCACTGCTCTCCCCGTCCTGTCCCGAGATGCATTTTCTTCCTTGCGCTCCTCCTATCCGGCCTCGGGCGCTGCCACGCTGCGAGGCAGCAGCTGATCGCGTTCAACCTGGTGCCAGACTCTGCGCTGGAGATGATTAACACAACAATTTGTCCCCCCCTCTTCTGGTCCCCCTCATCCACGGCGCTCTGGCCGGAGGAGGCAGCACCCCGCAGTGCTTACAGGGCTCCAGCCCGCCACAGCACCCACAGCCAAGGCAGCAAGCCTGGTGTGGGCTGAGGAGCACGGGGAGCCCTGATGCTGTGCTCCACAAGGGTCCCAGTTCGAGCCCCACAGAGGGAGCAGTGGGGCAGGAACTGCAGCCTGCAGCAGAACCAGCCACAGGCCTCCAGCAGTCACTGGCATCCAGGAACCCCCCCTACCCAGGTCTGGCTGTGCTGTGCACTGAGGGAACCACACCGCATTATTCTGATCCACGCTATTTTATTCTGATCTGTACTGTTTTATTCTGATCCATATTGTTTTATTCCGGAGTCTTACAGAAGTGGGGAGGGAAGAAGGGGGTCAGACCTTCACCAGGAAACAGGGGGAGGAGGGCGTCAGATCCAGACATTAAATTACCAGGAATTAAATTAGCAAGAAAAACAAACCGTCTTGTCTCAGGAGAAAGTGCCCAAGTGCTGCACGTGGCCAGGGCTAGAAGCAACACTCAGCTGGAGCAGGATGAGCTCCCCCACCCCGGGACAGCAGGCAGAGCCCCGGCGCCGCAACGCAGAGGCGCAGCCGCACCGCGCACGGACCGGCGGCGTCCTGGGATGCGGCCACCTTTGGTCCTTGGTTTGAGTCCCCACCACCCCTCGGGGTGCCTGTGGGGCTCAGGGAGTGGGGCTGCCCACCTGCCTCCAACGGGTTGGGAGCGCAGCCCCCCAGAGAAAGCGGCCTTCAGGCCAAGGGCCGTGGCCAAACCCTCCTGCGTCCACCCGTGGGAGCTGGCGAAGCCCCGGCCAGGCGCTGGGTGCTGAGGCCTGGGGACGGCCAGGCGCCGCCGGCCCATCGCTGAGAGGAGTGTAGTGTGGGGGTAGGGGGACCGGCCAGGCTGGGGGAGTGCAAGAGCAGCTGCCTGGGAGCACCAGGGCTCAGCCGGAGGGGACAGGGCGGGCCTGGGGCTAGGAGCAGACGGGAGCCCCAGGACGGGACCCCATCCACCCCTCTCAGGGTCCAGGAGGGGATGCGGGAGTCCCAGCGCCACCCCTCTGCAGCTTCGTCTTCATTTCAAAATACACATTTTTTTGCTGGGGGGTGGTGCCACCTCCTGCCCGGCCCCGCAAAGCCCGGCTCAGAGCAGCGGGGAAGGCAGCTGGGACACGTGGAGACACACGACCTCCTGCACCACGGGGACACGGTGGGAGGCCGTAGCACATCCCTGTCCCACAACGGTGCCTGGTGGGGTCTGAGCAGCCCAGCCTGGGGAGGGAAGCATCTGGCCCTGTGGAGTCCTGGGAAGGCACCCACCATCCCACCGAGGGGTCTGCGCTGGGAGGGAGAGCAGGGCTGGGCAGGATGGGACTCTGCCGGGCCGGGGGAGCTCCCAGGCAGGGGAACAGGCCCGCTCAGAGCTCCACCTGCCCCTAGCCAGGTCCCTGCCCCCTTGGTGCCCCCTGCTGCAGCAGGGCCGAGGTGCATCCCCAGCTCACCGCTCGTGACTGCGGGCTGGCCCTGTGCCTGCGCTCAGAGGTCCCAGTTACGGTCCATGGCTTCCCCGGCTGGGGCACGAGGTGGGGCAGGCTGGGGGGCTCACTGCTCCTCCAGCCAGGAGGGCTTCTCAGCACCAGGGGTCTTCAGCTTGATGTTGAACTGCTTGAGAGTCTGCTCCAACTGCTGCTGGTTCCCAGCGAAGTAGGCAGAGATGGCGTTGTGAAAGAGCAGGAGCTGCTTGTGCATCACCTTGATCTGGGGAGAGCAGGAGTCAGCACGCAGCCACCCAGCCCCACTGCCCAGCAGGAACGGGCCGGGACAAGGTCTGCCCAGCTCAGAGCTGCAGCAGCCAGCTGGGAGGTGGAACAGGCGGAAGGCAGGAGCGCGGGTGCCCACCCACCCTTCCCCTCACAGCTCCCTGGAAACACACTGAGCAGCAAGGCTGCGCAGCCCCCAAGGCGGGCCCAGGGACACGCACGCACAGCAGAGCCCCATCCCGTGCCCTGTGGCCTTCCCCACCTTGTTCTCCTCCAAGAACTTGAGCTTGATGGCCACGTCGGCGCGCAGCTTTTCGTACTTGTCCTTGTGGCTCTGGAACTGGCTCTGGGCTGCGTCCAGCCGGCACAGGGTGCTGGCATCCCGGGGGCCCATGCTCAGCTCCTCCAGGTCCGTGCGGTACGCGTCGTACTCCAGCCTGCGCAGGAACCCCGGCAGTCAAAAAGCGACAGAGTGGCGCCCCCAGCACCCGCAGCCAGGCCTGCAGGCCACACTGCTGTCCTACCTGGCTGTCTCGTACTGCTTAACTGTCATGAGCGTGTCCTCCATGGTCTTGTTTACCAGCGTGTTGATACTGGACACGAAGAAATTAACAGCTCCCAGTAGCGTTTCCCCATTCTTGCAAAGCAGTTTCTGTGTTTCTGCATTGTAACCGAACTCCTCCTGGTGCAGGGAGGAAGGTGGGTGAGGAGCTGGGCAGCACAGCCCGCGATGCCCCTGCCCTCCTATTGCCTATTGCCTTGCCCCAGCCGTGCCAGGAAGAGCCAGCAGTGAAAGCCCCCCACCTCTCCCCAGCCCCACACCGGCCACAAAGCGCGCCTGCCCTCAGCCTCCTCCCACCTTCCCTCACGTGCCCAGGGGTGCCGACCCGCGGTGCTGCCCAGGCCGTGCTGCAGAGACCCCGGGGTCAATTTGTTTCTCCTTCCCTGGCACGGCACAGACAAGGCACGCGCCACAGCCCCCCCGGGATACCTGCAGCTCAGGAGACTTCTGGCTGAGGTCCGCAAAGGCATCCCCCAGGGCGTGCTGCGTCTGCACCAGGCTGTAGAAGTGGTTGGTGAGAGCCCGCGCCAGCTGCAGCACGCACTCGTACTTGCGCTTGGTTTCGCGGAGCAGCTCGATCTGCGTCTCCAGCTCCAGGTCCACCGTGCGGGAGCCCCGGCCGAACCTCTCAGAGAGCAGCTGCTTGGTGCACTGCAGGCAGAGAGGCGGTCAGGCCCCGCTCCCTGCCCAGCCCCTGCTGCACTGGCACCCAGATGCGCCCCCTGTGTGTCGCAGCTCCCTCAGCCCCTGCGCAGCTCTGCGCCCCACTGTGACGCACCTTGTATGTGTTGATGCCCCACTTCTTGACAATGTCAAACTTCTCCACGGCGATCCCACGGACAACCTCCTCTCCTCCGACCGGTGGACCGGGGTGAGGCTGATGAAGCCCAGAGCCTGGAACACAGCACACCGACGACACTCAGCACGGGGCCTGCACACAGGCCAGGCCGCCCGCCCCGCATCGCAGTGCCCTCACGGCCGGTGCTCCCAGGGCCAGGGTCTGACACAGCGCGAGCAAAGCGGGCTCCTGCTGCAAATCCACCCTGGGCAGCCCCTCGTGATGCGGGCAAGCGGCGCCCCCCCGCCAGTCAGCACTGCTACCAGGCTCAACGGAGCCCTCGGTGCTGCGATTTGTCATCTGCCTGCAGCAAGCAGGACTTGGCCTCTCGCAGAGGAGAACCTGGTCCCCAGAACCTGTCCAGACATTGATAACCAAGGCCCCGGTGCTGACAGCAGTGGCTGCTGCCTATGTGGGAGGTGCTGCCCCCCCATCTGCTTGCAGAGCTGCTGGCAGGGACGGCCCTGCACGTCTGGCCTTGGTGCTCCCGTGCTGGCAGTGCTCCTCGTGCTCCTGAGCACGGTACGGCTGGGGGAGAGGCCAGGCAGGCACACGGTGCATCCCACAGCCAGGCACAGCTCAGCCTCATTGCCTGGTGCTCCATGGTTTGGAAGCGCCGTGCGCGACCCCAGCGCAAGGGCTGAGAGCGGCCACAGCTGCCGGGGGAGGCGCACATCAGGCTGCCCTCCACCGCAGCGGGGCGGAAGCCGACCCTGAGAAACACAGCACACATCGGGTGCCTTAAGCCGGGGCCAAAGGCCCGAGCCTGAGACAGGAGGGCTGAAAGGCTGCGTGGCACCACGGGGCGGCTGCAGTACCTGCACCTGAAGCACCGGCCTGGCTGGCCATCCTGCTGGCGGCAGATGCACTGGGGGAGATGGATGGTCCTCGGGGTGAGTGAGGTTGGACAAGACAGCCTGGAAATGGAGGGGCTGGCAGGAGGTGAGCAGAGAGGGAAGAGGTGGGGCGGTGTGAAAGGCACGAGGGCAGGAACAACCGGGTCACAGGATGAGCGTGCGGGAAGGACGGCAGCAGGGGAGCAGACGAAAGAGTGATGTGAAATCAGTAGGCACAGATGGCAGCTGGACAGACAGCATCGCAGCAGAGGCACCCAGGCTCCTCTCCCACTTCCTCCCTGTCCCCAGGCCGGCGTCAAGATGCCACCAGGCTGAGAGCTGGGCCAGGCCAGGGCTGACAGACACAGGGAACCACCGCACCACGTTCCCCCCGCCACAGCAGGCTATCAGCAAAAGCCCATCTCCCCTCAGCCTGTGTTGATTCGCCTGTTCAGCCTGGCGCAGCACAGAAGGGCCGTGGTGAAAACAGCTGTTTGCAGCAGATGGGCCAAACTGGCCAAGAGCTGGGACAGAAACTTGTGTGAAATGGGAACAGGGTGAGAGTGAAGATGGGGCAGAGCTGCTTTGGCTGAGCTCACTGTGGCTCCAGGCGTGAAGCACCAGCAGCTCCCCACAAGCCCGTAGATACCATCCCTGCAGCACGGAGCATTTAAAGCCAGGCTCAGAAGTGCCCGAGGCTCCCAGGCTGGCAGCAACAGCAAAAATGGGGCATTAAGGCGGAGTCTGGGGCTCAGCACCCCTCTGCCCTGTCCCCCTCTGCCTGAAAGGTGTCTCTCGGGCACAGTCACCACAGCTCAGCCACTGCTGTGCATCTTCAGGGCTCTTCCCCAGCACCAGAAGGATGCCCAACAGCTGAGCCCATGCATCACAGACCAGGGCCTCAGGAAAGCAGAGCAGCTCCCTCAGCGGAAGCCCTGCATCTACACAAGAGCCAGAAACCTCCACAGCTGCCTGTAAGCCTAGGGCACGTGTAGGGTAGGGGTGCAGCTGGGTGGAAGTCACAGCCCCACACCAGCAGCCGGGTGGCAGCAGTGCTGTGCACTGGGGCTGTGAGGAGGCTGTGCTCTGCAGGGCCACGTGGCTGTGACTCAGGACAGCCTCAGCTGGGAGCAGAAATACTGCGACTGGTCCTGTCCAAGGGTGCAGCAGGGTGGCCTGTGCTGTGCTCTGCTCCTCGCCCCCGGCACCGAGCCCTTCCCTAAGCCCTCCACCAGGCCACCCAGGCTCACACCTCTCACAGCCTTGTCCCCGTGGAAGCTGTTGTACCTTTGATGGTGCTGGTGGGGATGATGCCCTCAGCGGTGCCCCCGTAGCCGCCAGACACGATACTGGTTTCGTTGAGGTTGGGCCCTGATACCATCACTTGCTGCAGGTCCTGGGGGAGCAGAGCAGAGAGTTGAGGCATAGGGACAGGCACCCACTCCCTGGCAATGATGCAAGCCCCAGCCCAACCCCACACCTGCTCCAGGCCATCGTCCTCAGGCAGGCTGCCTGCATCCCCGTTGCTGCTGATGGGGATCTCCATGGTGGCAGCTTTGCTCATGATCCCATCCGACATTGTCAGGGCCTGCAGGGATGCAGAGGCTGTGCACGGGGCCGGGCTGCTCCGTGCCTCCTCGTCCTGCCGAGGGAGGGCCGCGCACCCTACAGTTCCTGGCGCGGGGCCCGGAGCTGGAGCCAGAAGCCACGTCCACAGTGCGAGGCAGGGCCGCGGCCGGACCGGTCAGACTGGATTCCAAGCATCAGCGCACGCTCCGGACCGGCCCCGAGCGCCGTTACCTCGAGCTGAGCCCGCGGCCCGAGGCCAGCACGAAGGAAGCCCCGGGCCCCTTCCGGGGCTCACAGCCGCCGCTCGGACCCCAGCCGAGGCACGACCCCGGGGAGGAGCAAGAGGAGCAGGAGCAGGAGAAGGAGGAGACGGCGGCCGGCGGCGACCCGAGCATCCACGGCTGCCAACACCAGGCAGCACCGGATGGGGGCCCGGAGCCGCAGGGCCGGGTTTCTCACAGCGCGGCCTCTGGCAGAGCCGGCTCCGTTCGGCGGCCCCGGGGCTCCCAGACCGGCGCCTCCCGGGACCCGGCGCGGCCGCCCGCAGCCCCGGCCTTTACCCCGGCCCTCCCGACCCGGCCTCGCCCACCTGCACCGCCCCGGCCCCGCTGGGCCCCCCGACCCGGAGGCTCCGCTGCCCCGATCCGTTTCGGCCCGGACGCGCCGGAAGCAGCGTCAGGATCCGCGCGGGGGGCGCCGGGAGACGGAACCGGAGGTGACGTCAAATTTGGCGCCCCGGGCGGAAGTGCCGCAGGGCGCGTGCGCGTCCTTCCCGGAAGTGCGGCGCGGCGCGGCATGGAGGCAGCGGCGACTGAGCAGCAACAGCAACTCCGCAGCGTGAGGGCGGGGCGGGATGGCGCTGGGTGGGGGGCGGGCGGCTCGGCCCGGCTCAGCTCGGCCCGGCCCGGCCTTGCGGGCCCTGTGACCGTGCGGGCCGCTGTTTTGCAGCTGCGGGACTTCCTGTTGGTGTACAACCGCATGACCGAGCTCTGCTTCCGCCGCTGCGTCTCCGATCTCGGTTACCGGCTGCTGTCGCGGCGTGAGGTGAGCGGGGCCCGGCCGGGGGGTGGCGGCGTGCGGCAGGGTTGTGTTGAGCCGTGCTGAGCCGCTCCGCCCGCAGGAGCGATGCCTGGACGGCTGCGCCGGGAAACTGATCCGTGCCAACCACCGCCTGATGGGCGCCTACGTGGCCCTCATGCCCAGCATCGTGCAGCGCCGCGCCGCCCGCCTGGAGGACGGCACAGAGCGGACGGCACCGGACGGAGCCGAAACGCCCGCGGCCCGCGCGGCTCCTGACAGCTCTCCCGCGGGGCCCTCAGGCACGTAGCGGAGCCGCGGGTCCGGTGTGCCTCCGTGGCTGTGAAGTGGGTGCGGAACGGCCCGGGACCGGCACGGCTGCCAGCGGCACGGCCGGCCCCCTAATGGCAGCCTCGGTGTGGAGCGGCAGAACTGCTGAGCACCGCAGCCGGACCGCGCAGAGCCCGGTTCTCCTCTGCGTCTGCACCGGCAGCCAGGCCTGCCCACCCCGGTGGCCTCAGCCAGCAGCAGTCTGCCAGCGCTGCGGGTAGAAAGAAAGGAATCAGTAGCAGCTGCTGCTCTGGCCAGGAGCTCCCGGCTGAATTCTCTATTGCTCCAGCGCCGGGCTCTCACTCTCCAGAACTGAGCCTTTTGTATCTGTAGGACATCATTTCAGTGGGGCTAATAAAACATTTCATGAGTGTTGTGCTGTCAGCGTGGCATGGAGGCACACAGGCGTTGCTCCACAAGTACCCCTGCACAGTGCATCCTGCTGGGGCAAAGGCGCCTTCCCCTGAGCGAGGGCTCACATTGCTCCACTGCTCCTTCTAGGAACCCTTCCTTACTCTGTGTCCTTGCTGCTGGAACAGCGTCAGAACAGGCTGCAGGCTCCCATCCCTGCAGGCATTCAAGGCCAGGCTGGATGTGGCTCTGGGCAGCCTGGGCTGCTGGTTGGCAACCTGCACACAGCAGGGCTTGGAGCTGGATGAGCGCTGTGCTCCTTTGCAGCCCAGGCCATTCTAGGATTCTATGATATGATCCTACAATCAGGATGCTCTGTTCTCTAGCTTCCTCCTGATGTGTTTAATTGGCACTTTAAATGCACACATATGTAAGATATGCAGATAAATGCACACAAATGTAAGGTCTTTAACTGCCAGTAATCAAGACGAGTTGGATTTCATTGCTTAAGCTATGGGAAAAAAACAAAAATCTGGTTAAAGTTGCAGCCCCCTAAGATTGTTTTCTACTTTGTGGGCAAGGTATGGATTGGATATGTTCTCCAGCGAGTGCATAAGCTGCCAGGGGGAGCACCAAGCTGCACCACCCACCAAGGTGGGCTGCTGCTGCACCCTGCTGCACCATCTCTGCCCTCCTCTCATCCCAGGCACAGCCCCACTTTGGGATTTTCTCCTCTCACAGGAGGCAGCCTGTGGCCACAGACCCAGCTGTGCACAGGGAGCCAAGGCCGTGGCTGCCGGCTGCGTGCAGATAGCAGCTGTGTGGGAGGAGGGCTGGGAGCTGTGTGAGCAGTGCCAGGTGTGAGCAGTGCCACCTATGTGTGCAGTGCCAGCTGTGTGAGGTGCCCACAGCACTGCAGTTGGTCGGTGCTTGAAGGTGGGGATCTGAACAACCCAAATTTGGGAAGCAAAGGCAGGCATAGAAGTGAAGGAGCTGGGCCGTGCCAATGGCTACACAGGACAGCGGTGCACCGGGCCTCTTGAGGAGCCCTGGGTGTACAGGGAGGGATGCTGCCCTGCACTGTCTGGGCTGGGCTGGGCTGCTGGAGGCAGCGTTACTGCACGGCAGATTCCCTTTGCTCAGCCCCAGCTACAGTGTGTGACACTGCACACAGGGAAAACCTTTCCTTTGGGTCTACCCTTGTGACAGAAAGGCTTCCTTTGGGTCTAGCAGCAATTTTCCACGTTCAGCACTACGTGATGTACAGCCACAGCCTATGTGTGTCAGTGGAGAGCTGTGCCCTCCCGTCCTGGCACAGTGCAACGTGACACAGTGAAGTCTGACATGGCACTGCACTGCACAGCACGGCACAGCAGTGCACAGCACTGCACAGCACTGCACAGCACGGCACAGCACAGCACTGCACAGCACAGCACAACACAGCACTGCACAGCACTGCACTGCACTGCATGGCACGTCTTGCCCCATCTGCAGGGCTGTTGCCTGGTGTTGGCTGAGGCTGCTGTGTCGTGCTGTGCTCTGCCAAGGGGCTCTGCTGCCTGTGACTCATCTGTGCTGACTGCCAGCCCCCAGCCCCTGGCCTGGCCCCCGTCCCAGCTGTGTTCCCTTATCCAGCCCATACTGCACCAGTCTGGCTGACGTACGCTGCGACTGGAAAAAGCAGTGCCAGAATGAACGTACATCAAATCTGCTGTGCTCGCTGCTGCTCCCCCTAAACACACTGCAGTGTGCACTGCAGCCACGGTGTCTTTGTACTCAGTGGGCTCTGCTGCATCCTTCTTCCATTAATTTACAGATTTGCTTTTTCAACAACGCTGTACCTGCAGTCAGGTTGTCGCATCCATAGCTGCACTTAGCGTGAAAACTGCTCTGCCCTCTGCCTGTGCTGCTGAGCCTTCCTGCAGCCTTCAGCCTTCAGATAATAGACAGCGGACTCTTCCCCACCCTGTGGCTTTGGGGACCTCTTTGATTTGTGCAGCCTCAAATAAATGGGTCTCCTCCCTCTGCAGGCTGCTGCTCAGAGCGTTCTGATGTTCTGTGCCTCTGCCATCTCCTGGAAGCTTTTCCCCCAGAGGGTGGTGAGGCAGTGGCACAGGTTGCCCAAGGAGGCTGTGGATGCCCCATCCATCCCTGCAGGCATTCAAGGCCAGGCTGGATGTGGCTCTGGGCAGCCTGGGCTGCTGGTTGGCGACCTGCACACAGCAGGGGGTTGAAATTAGATGATCGTTGTGCTCCTTTTCAGCCCAGGCCATTCTATGATCCCACGATTCCCCCGTGCAGACCCAAATTCACACTGCTGGGCTGTGCCCTGAGCCACCACCCTGCTCTGCTCCTGCCCTGCCCACAGTTACAGCTGCGATGTGACCTGGAAGGGAAGCAGACACCTCCTCATCCCTTTTGGATGTCAGGTCCTTGGGAGCTCCACTGCTTGGATAGCAGGACTGCTGTAAATGCAGAGGCCCATGGGCTGAGATAAGGGCAGTTTGCACACGAGCAGAAGCTGTGTGTGAGTGAACAGAACGAGGAGCTGCTCGGCCCATCCCTCGCACAGCAGCGGCTGTCACACAGGAGGCGCCGTGGGGACAAATGCCAATCCTCTCCATGTCCCGTTGGCTCTTATTGCTGGAGCTCAGTGTAAGCACGGCTCAGAGCGTTACCAGCATTACTCACAGCCTGCCCCAAAACGCAGCACTGTGCCTCCAGCTGGGAGGAAAACCGCAGCCAAAAGCAGGAAAGCCACGGTGCGCCACCCTCAGCCCGCATCCCCCAGTGCCACGTGCACACAGCCCCCAAACGCCCCCAGGGATGGAGGCCCCACCGCTGCAGGCTGCCCCTATGCTGACAACCTTCTCCTTAAAGAAACTCCTCCTCGTGGTTGATGGAAGCATCCGCAGCACAGCCTGGGCTGAGTAGCTGTATATGTAGGAATCAAATCCCTGCTCCTGGATTCTTCAGACAAGTGATCGGCTCCACAGCCTCACCCAGACCTCAGGGCTGTGCCCTCCGTGTGTGTCGATGCACTGCTGCATACAGGGGATCCCCTCATGCTTCCCTGGAGCTGCTGGGTGCTGTGCTGAGCCGTGCTGGGTGCTGCAGAGCCCAGGTGCACGGTGCACAGTGTGCACGCTGTCGTTTCGGTGCCATCTGCTCATTATTTCACACGTGGGGGCTTCTTCCCCACTTTCGTGGCATTGCTTTCCATTTTCTCTGGGCAGCCTGCTCTGCTGGTTGGCGACCCCGCACACAGCAGGGGGTCGATACTGGATGAGCATCGCGCTCCTTTGCAACCCAGGCCACGCTGTGATTCTGTGATTCCGCACCTCCGGCAGGGCGGCTCTGCTGGATGCGGGACAGCCGGGCTCCGAGCGCTCCGGACGGCGGCGGAGCTCCGTCTGCAGGCGGAGCGCAGCGCGGACATTCGCTCACGTTTGCCAGGTGGCACCGCGGCCAAAAATGGAAGCAGACCCCGTTCCTCCATCCATAGAGCGGCGTTCCTCGCAGCACCGGCAGGGCTCGCTCTGGCGTCGCGATGAGGCGCCGAGGAAGCTGTGAGGGCGCTCCGGGCAGCCGGGAGCCGAGCGCGGGGCCAGGAATGCGCGGCTCCGCACGGCGCTGCCCTTCGCCTTCCGTCTGCGAATCCCTTTGCCCCTCCCGCAGCCCCGCTCGGGGTCACCCGCTCAGAACAGCTCTCAGCTGCCCGTTTCGCCGCTTTCTGTCCTTCGTTCTCTCCTCGTTCTCCTTTGCTCTCCCGCAGCCCCGCTGATCCCGAGCCGCGCGCTCGGGGCTGCGATGCCGTGAAGGGCCGCTCGGTGCGCGGGCACGGCGCGTGGGTTTGCAGGTTCCGGCAGATGGGACACAGAGGGTTTTTCTCTCTGGCTGCGAATCGCCACCATTGAGGCGGATTTGTGCTCGTGGCCGCCGGCCGCGAAGGAATTTGTGCGCAGCGTGGAAGCCGAGCCGGCGCGGGACATCCCTGCTGGACATCGCTGCGGGACATCGCTGCGTGCCGGGCGCTCCTGCGGGCTCCGCAGGGGAAATGAGTGCCGCGAACACACGGGGTGTGCGGGATGGATGGCGAGGGCAGAGGAGGGTTGGCCTCAACGGGACCCCGCCGTGAGGAATCCGATGCAGGGAACCCATGGCAAAGATCCCGCTGCTCGATGCCGGCTGTGCTGGTCGGCAGCCTGGGGGCGCAGGCACAGCGCACAGCCCAGCCGGGGCAGTGCGTGGACGTGGGCTGATGTGAAGCCAGTGTGTTTGAATTCTATAGGCAGAGGCTGGAACCAGCTGGAAAGGAGAAGATAAAAATAAAGGGACGTAAGCTCACAGCGTTTGACGTCAGCTTCCAGTTCTGGACAGGACTGAGCAAATTTGGGTGTGCTTTCTGAATCCTCGGTGATGAGGTGTCAGTTTAACTTGTTGCTCACTGCAGCACAGAGCTCTGAGCTCCCACTGAGCTGCAATGGCAGCGCTGATAAAAGCAGGATCCGTGTCCTTCTGTCTGTGTGCACTTTAAGCAGCCATGAACACTGCACACAGCGTTCTGGGAGCAGGTTTTGGCTCCAGACCCATTGCCTCTGTGTTTACTAACACTGTGCAGACCAAGTGCAGCAACAAAACGCGGGGTTTGTTAGCAGCCAGCCCTGCTGCAAAAGGCAGCACAGAGATTTACTGCCTGCTGCTCTGCGGGTGAGCGAGCACCGATGGCTTTCAAGGCCAACGAGGAGAGGAGGAAGCCCTGAACAGGGCAGGGGTGGAGGCCTGGGGCCGAGATGGAAACTGAACCTGATCCAACCCACTGAGGAAGGGGGGCACAGGAGAGCACGGCGGTGTTTGTCACAGTGGGGTTATGTGGTGCTGAGAGCTGGGACACTGGGGGGAGACGGGAGGTCAGAAACAGGGAGAACAGAGCAGCAGTTGCGTCCCTTGGCTTGGGCACAGGGCACAGCAGGGCAGCGCTGCGCTGGGCTCCAGCAGCAGGGCCATACAGGGCAGTGCTGGGCTGTGGAGGCTCCTGCAGCAGGGCCATACAGGGCAGTGCTGGGCTGTGGAGGCTCCTGCAGCAGGGCCATGCTGGGCACCACTGAGTTGGGCTCCAGCAGCCGTGAGAGCAGCACTGCTCCATAGTGGGCTTCAGCAGCAGCCTGGACCCTTGGAACACTGCAGCCTCTGGGCTGTAGAAACTATTTTCCATGGCCTTTCTCAAGGGCTCCACGAGGTCCAACAAAACCATTTTCTTTCTTTCTTTCTTTCTTTCTATTCTATCAATACCTCCTGCTCCCATCCAGTACCGGTGCCCACGGATCCCACCAGCCCACAGCATGGAGATTGCAGGAGCATTGCTGTGCCTGCCCTGGGTGCATGCCTGGCATAGAAGCATAAGGCTGCTCACAGCATCACAGAATGGCACGGGCTGGAAGGGACCTTAAGGATGATGAAGCCCCAGCCTGCCTGCTGCAGGCAGGGCCACCAACCTCCACATTTAATACCAGATCAGGGGCCAGGAGATAAAAGAGCAGTGGAGAATAACCAGAGCAGTGCTGCAGCCCCTGCTCTGAATGAGGGTCAGAATGGCAGCAGGGCTGAGCTGGGGCACAGAACAGCTGTGACTCCCAGAGCAGGCAGAGGTGCACACTTCAATCCTGCCCAGTTCCCTGCTCTGCCCACAGCTGTGTAGGCAGCACTTGCACCGATGGTCCACCCCTGAGCACAGCCTGACAAAGCAGCATTGTGCAATACGAGTTACTTGAGACTGATTTCAAAGAAATGTACTTGCTGGAATGCCACTTAACAGCCCTCTGCAGCTCTTGTCCTGCCTCACTTGCCAAGAATCTGAAGTTTCACAATCGCAGAAGCTGAAAAAATCTCCTCAGTTTCTTCATCCTGGCAATGCTCCCCCATAGAGTTTAACGAAGGCTCTGTGCAGCTGTGCCAAACTCACCTCTTGCAATGCTGGCTGCCCCTGCAGCGAGCACAGACAGCAGCTGCAGGCAGGTGGTGGCACTCAGAAGGGAGCTTTCTCTGCAGCGCCTTTGGGGCTGACACCCATCGGGTTATGGCACTGCAGGGGTGATCATCTGAGGCATCATCACTTGAGACATCTGCACCGGCTGCTGCATTCATCAAGGTGTTTCTCCATGGGGATGGGAGCACACGTTACCAGACGCCTGCACAGAGCATCGCTGCCTGCTCTATGGTCACTCATGTGGATCACAGCCTCACAGAATGGTTTGGGTTGGAAGGGAGCTCAAGGATCACGAAGCTCCAACCCCCCACCAATGCAGGGCCACCAACCTCCCCATCTCACAGCAGCCCAGGCTGCCCAGGGCCCCATCCAACCTGGCCTCCAACACCTCCAGGGATGGACGGGGCATCACAGCCTCTCTGGGCAGCTGTTCCAGCACCTCACCACTCTCTGAGTAAAAGAGAGAAAGTAAAGAACTTAACCAGGCACTGCTGAAGAGCATTTCCTCATTGCCTTCATAGAAAACAAAAAGGATTTGGAGCCTCTGCAGGGTCTATGACTGTAACATCCTCCACCAAGAGGATGGGTTTTGCCCATTAACAATGTCACAAGAGAGGAGTCCTGCTCCTGACTCAGCTTTTAAGAAGACAGCTCGTGTTCAGGATGAGTGCAGAGATTCTTCTCTTGAACTCTATTCCTTCACCACTGACCTTCTGCAGTTGTCTCTGATCAGTTTGGAACAGCAGCCCTGGTGATTTACGTTATTTGGGCAACATAGTTTATTCTAAAGGCAAGCAGGCAGCTTTGTTTGGCTGCCGCTGCCAAATTGCTTTTGGCAACAAGCTGGGTGGGAGCAGAGTGCAGCCACGACATCAGTGTGCGCTGCAGCCTGCACAGCGCTGGAGACCTCTGCAGCTGCTCAGTGCAGCAGGAGCTCAGGAGCAGACAGACACTGCACAGCTGGTGGCAATTGCTCAGCTGGGTGAACCTGAGATCTGCCCCATGGCTCCCATCTCACCCTGCTGCACGGCCCTGCGTGTTTCTTGGCTTCCTGCTGTTCCTTTCTGTTCTCCAGATCACAGCGTGTCTCAGTCGCCCGAGGTTTGAGCTCAGCCCACCCCGCAGGAGCTGCTCACCCCCCCTGCTCTGCATCTCCCTTGGAGGCCACTTCCACACCCACAGGCTGTAAAGCAGACAGTTCTCCCAACAGAGAGCAGCTCACCTCAGCGGATGCCAACCGCCACCCAAGCAGCTCTTCCTGCTTGTCTGAGAGCAAAAAGCTCCACCTGCAGCGTAGCTGAGTGGAAGCCCACCTGGCATAGCATCACCCGCTGCTGGGGCTGCCCGTGCCCAGTTGCCAGGCTGCTGGTGGGCCAGGACCTTCCTCGGGTGCTTTTTTTATGGGCATTTGCACCTCCACCTGCAGACAAACACCACCGAATGCAGCACTGTACCTGTGCCCTCAGCACGTGTCCCCAGGCAGTGCCACCGCCAGCACTCAGCCTGCAGGAAGCTCCAGCCCCGCTCTGCACCACCCACACAGCACTGCTGCACGAGGCATTGCTGACAGCCCGTGCTGGGCAGTGCTCCTGTGTCCCTGTGAGATGCCTGGATGCACTTGGAGCTGGCTGTCCATAGCGCTGCAGGCTTGGGGACGAGTGGCTGGATGAGTGTGAAGAGGAAGGAACCTGGGGTGTTGGTTGGTGCTCGGCTGAACACGAGCCAGCAGTGTGCCCAGGTGGCCAAGAGGGCCAGCAGCATCCTGGCCTGCATTAGAAATGGCCAGCAGGAGCAGGGAGGTGAGCATCCCCTGTACTCAGCTCTTGTGAGGCCACACTTGAGTGCTGTGTTCAGTTTTGGGCTCCTCACTACAGGAAAGACATTGAGGGCCTGGAGCGTGTGCAGAGAAGGGCAATGAAATGGTGAGGGGTCTGGAGCACAAGTCTTATGAGGAGCGGCTGAGGGAGCTGGGATTGTTCAGTGTGGAGAAGAGGAGGCTCAGGGCAGACCTCAGTGCACTGTACAACCTCCTGAAGGGAGGCTGTGGTGAGGAGGGGTTTGGCCTCTTGTCCCAGGCAAGGAGCAGCACACGGGGCAATGGCCGCAAGTTGTAGCAGAGGAGGTTTAGGTTGGACAGGAGGCAGAACGCTTTCTCTCAGTGGTCAGGCACTGCAGTGGCTGCACAGGGAGGTGGTGCAGTCGCCGTCCCTGGCAGCGCTCAAGGGGCAGCTGGATGAGGAGCTGCGAGATGTGGTTTGGTGCTGGAGGTGGCAGTGGTGATGAGAAAACAGTGGGATGGATGATCTTACAGGCCGTTTCCAACCTTCTGATTCTATGACTCTATGTATCAGCCCTTCTGCTCATGAGGAGCTCCTTACAGAGGTCACGTTATGGATGGAGACACAGCACAGAGCCTGGCTCAGCCACACCTGAACATCACACTGCAGCTCCTGCCTGAACCCCAGCACCTCCCTGCCCCTCTGTGGGGCTGCCTCCACAGAACAAACATCCACCTGTAGGAGTTGGGTGCTGTGTGCCTGGGGAGAGGCGAGGCTGGCAAAACGTGAGGTGCTTCACACAGACCTTTGCAGCAGTGCTTAAACCATCTGCCCTCGGGAGGAGGCCAGGAAATGGGGCCATTCTGGCACTGTACCCAAGGATGAGGCAACTTTGGAGGTCCAGATGTGTACCCAGCAGCCCCAGTCCCACATCCATCCTCCTGCAGGACTCGCAGGATGTGCTGCAATCAGCCCTGAGCCACACCATACACCCCCACCTCCCGTGCTGTCACCACCTCTGGCCACCCACAAGCCATGCTTGCAGCAGGTAGGAACCAGCAATGGTACCAGGGCTGCAACAGGGTTGCAGAGGAACAGACAAGAGATGGAAGCCATCTCCCAGAAAGGAAGACCCCAGAATCAGCTCCTGCTGGAAGCATGGATGCTGTCTGGCTCTATGCACCTGGAGCAGGGGCAGCCATCTACTCTGCCCCACCATCCCACAGCAAGGATGGCTGCCTCGGCCACGGCTGTGCTGCAGCAGCAAGGTCCATGTCAGCAGCTGTAAATGCGGCCCTGTGCTGCATGCAGTGTTGTGCTGCAGCAGGAGCTCCCACATCACATCTGCCCTGTGCAGGCCTGGTGTCTCAGCAGAGCTGGGTCAGCCCAAACCCAGAGCTCAGCATGGCTGCTCCCACAGCAGCAGTCCTGCTCCCCAGCACAGTGGGGCTGTGCTCACTGCAAGGTGCCTCCAGCTGACTGCACCCCTTACTCACTCCATTGCAAGGCTCCCATCCTTCCCCCTTCCTTTCTCTGGACCAGAGCAGAGCTCAAAGGAAGGGCCTCACCCGCCTCCAGCACCGCTCCCCCTCTGCTAAGGCCACATCATCCCAGGACACAGCTGGGTAAGCGGCAGGCTGTGCTACATGCAGCGCTGCCCTGCACCCCCCCAGCACCGCGTGCTCAGTGCTGTCAGCAAAGCCGCTCAAGACTTCAGCTGAACAGGAAGGACTCCGTGCAGAGGTGCTGCCCTGGCCAAGAACACACAGCAGAGAGGAGCCAGGAGAGCCCACAGCCCCTTGCTCTTCTCTTGAAACCTACCAGAGGCGATGCAGCCGCCGCTCCTGGACACAGGAGCCCCAGGGAGGGCCCACGGAACAGCAGGGGGGAGAAGCAGGCTCCAGGTACAGAAATAAATCGATATATTAGCGCGTACAAAACATGCTGCTTCCTCTGTACAGTGCCCCAGCTGGGCGCAGGCTCCCCCCAGGGAGTTCACACATATATAAATAAGGCCCAGACGGCTGCAAACAGTATTTACAGAGCGCGGGGAGCTGAGCGCCTGCTCCGGGGCCAGCCCCACCAAGACCAGCTGCTCCGCCCGGCCCGCGGGATCCTCCCTCCCAGCCTGCATGGGCCGGCTTCATTTCAGGTCCACATCGAAGTCCAGCACCAGCAGCTTGGTCTCCTCTGTCCCGTTGCGGCTGCCCACCGCGCACACCAGCTTGGTGTTGGAAGCTCGGATGCGCCACACCACGCCGCCGCTGCCCCCGCTCTCCAGCGCCACCAGATTGCGCACAAATTCGCCCGTCTTGAGGTCCCAGAGCTTGACAGTACCATCATCCGAGCTGGTCACCACGAACTTGGAGCTGAACTGCAGGCAGGTCACGGCGCTCTGGTGCTTGCTGGGCCCTGAGGGGCAGAAGGCACCCGTGAGTCCCCCCGTGCGCCCAGCTGAGCCCCAGGGCCGCCCTCTGCTTGGCTCAGCTGGGCAGCGTCCATCCTGCCCCGCCGTGCCCGCTGGGTAGGAACACCGCGGCCCTGCCCCAACATCCCTCCCACCCGCACTCACCCTGCAGTGTTTGCAGGCACTGGCCCGTCTTGATGTCCCAGATCTTTACTGTGGAGTCAGCGTTGCCGGACACAAGGATGTTGTCACGCAGCTCCATGCCGCTTGTAAGCGACTGGTGCCCCATGAGGGTGTGTAAGCAGTTCCCACTTTCTACGTCCCACACTCGAATGGACGTGTCCAAGGAGCCGCTCACGATGTGCGTCCCATCAAACTGCCAGGGAGACACAGGTCAGCGGGGCTGAAACAGGAGGGGGCTTTCTCACAGGGCCACAGAACATCCTGAGTTGGAAGGCACCCACACACATCGTCGAGTCCAATCCGCGGCACCGCAGCGCCACAGGCTGGGCACCACGGCCAGCAAGTGGGCCCAGGTGGCACCACGGCCCAGCAGGGCGCCTCAGCAGCACCGTGCCCCCAAGGAGCAGCACAGCCTGCGTGTTCCTTCGGCACACAGAGGGGTTTGGACGGAGGGGCAGAAAGCATCTCACATAAAACACGTGCCCACGCGGCACAGAGATAGCCTCTTCTAAGTGTCAGAACAGACAGGTTGGTGCCCCTGCAGCAGGCAGGCGAGGGGAGGGGGCCAGGCTCTCACCTGCAAGGAGTAGACGCGGTTCGTGTGCCCCTGCAGCGTGTGAGTGCAGCTCTCGCTCTCAGGGTCCCACACTTTCACTGTGTAGTCGTAGGCGCCGCTCACCACCTTGTGCCCGTCGTACTGCACGCAGCGCACGGCGGCCACGTGCCCCATCAGCACGTGTAGGCACTGCCCAGTCTCAATGTCCCAGAGGCGCAGAGTGGCATCCCGGGAGCCACTCACAACCCTGGGAGCAGAGCAGTCCGTGTCAGCTGCAGACCTCCCCCAGCCCAGCTGCACCCTGCACACCAGCTGCCCCAGGGGCAGCCAGCTCACCTCCCCTCCAGGAAGCCTCTTTCAACACAGCAACCAGCCCAGAACACCTCTGTGCTTCCACCCGCCCCGGATCCCAGCCCCAGACCGGCACAGCCCCTAACAGCTCCTCACCTTCACCTCCCCCACACCTCACACCGGGCCCCGAATTCCTTCACTCCCGTACCTGTTGCCATGCAGGTGCATGCAGCGCACGGTGGATGTGTGTCCATACAGCGTGTGCACGCATTCGCCCGTGTCTGCGTTCCACACTTTGAGCGTGCGGTCCGTGGAGCCGCTGATGACAATGCTGTCCCTCATCTGGGAGGACCAGACCCCCCCCGTGTGGCCGACCAGAGTCTGCACGCACTGCAAAGAACAGTGGGATGTGAGACCTTCATTTGGGAAAGGCTGAAAGACATTGCAAGAGGGGACAGCAAAGCGCGGGACTTGCTCTGGGCAGGGGGCTGTTTAAGGCTCTCAGGTCAGCGAGCCATCTCCCTGCAAACTCAAGTCCCCACCAAAGTTCTCCCAGAACAATAGCTTGCTGTTCTAAAACTAGTCGGGTTTCTTGCCCTTGTCTTCAAAAGGGCGGCCCACATTTGCTGACCTCCAGTGAAAAGGCACGCAGCCAGCTCCCGATCATTTGTCACCGCCCAGCACTGATTGCTACCATCAGATGCCTCTCCCCACTGCTCCTGCAGCCCCAGGATCTGCCAGCACCTCTCCCCAGCTGCACCTTGCCAGACCAGACAAACCCATCAAACCACCACGCCTCTCCTACCTGCACCCACCCCACAGCAACGCAGGCGAGCAGCACAGCTCCCCCAGCAGCCGCAGAGCAGCGCTGCGATGGCTCAGGACAACCACCCACCTCCCCAGTGACAGCTGACCACACTTTGAGCGTGTTGTCGTCCGAGCCGCTCACAATCCGGTTGCCACAGAACTGCAGGCAGGTGATGACGTGGTCATCGTGTCCCTTCAGCACCTGAACAGAAGACCAGCAGTGAGCAGGAAGGCGTGAGTAAGAACAGATGGGCTTTGAGACAGTGGCAGGGCAGCAGCTGCAGCAGGAGCCAAAAGAAACACATGGGGGTGATGGGCTACAAGGGAATTCCAACCCAAGGATTGATTCTCCTGACCGTTTAGCTGCGTGAGCTTTGAGCTCACAGCTGATGCTCTGTCCTAGACCCAATGAGACTGAACACATTTAAGACCACAAGTGTCACCTTCCCCGGTGGCAGACAGTGCACCAACATCTCCGCATCCGCTCCCATCTTCCCAGCAGCAACGTGGCAGCAGGCAGAGGAAGCGGGCAGTGACTGAGCCCCGCACAGGAGCAGAGCCTCAAGCAGCAGCAGGCAGAGCTGGCTGAGCACAGCAAGGGACGGCTGGGATGATGGCCAGCGCAGAGCTGCCCCTTGGTGAGGGCACAGTGCGGGAGACGTGCCCTGCTGGCAGGGCCCCACACAGCTCCGTGTCTCACAGTCGCAGCAATGGGTGCTGGGGACTCAGCAAGGGCTGTCTGGGAAGCCAGCTGCAGAGGTGCTGTCACAGCAGCAGGTACAGCTGTTGTTCCCTGTGGGGGCACAGGAAAGATCCTGGGGACACTGGAGGTCCAGAGAAAGTCCAGGGATGGAAAGCAGAGAGGTGGAAGTTCTCTCCTGTGGGACCTCCCACAGGCGACCAAGACTTTGCTCTCCTTGCTTTGTGGACGGGGACTAGGAGCAGGAAGGGACTTTGGTTTTATCTCTTTCTCCAACAGCGAAGCACTCTACAACACACTATGGGATGCTCTGGGACAAGGCCTGGATGAGCTTCAGGTTTGTATCACTCCCCGCATGCCAAGGTCAGCTACAGCCTTGCAACACGCACTCAGAGAAGGGATGAAGAGGTGAAAGCCTCCTCTGGAGTTAAGGGCAACCCCTTTTCCACTGGCAGAGCTGCAGCCCTGCACCACCTATTGCAGCCGTCCCTGACACCAGCTGTGCTGTGGATCTGCTCTCTGCAGGCAGGGACAGGAGTTGCAGGAAGCTACAAAGGAAGTATTTGAATTTAAATACTTGCAGGTGAAGGCCTCTGACTTACACCTGAAGGCAGGCCAGACACCTACAGCTTTTCCCGAGGCAGATTTCGAATGCCCAGTGCTGATCTCATCCTATTGGCCAGGGATATTTTTCTGCTGCTTCCTCCCTGTACCAGCTTCCTACACGTCTAGAATCTGCTCCTCAGCAAATGCTGCTGAAGGCACCCACCTTGGGGGCTTTAAGCTCGCCGCTGCGCCAATTCATGTCAATTTTGTGCTGCCGCATGAAGGCGAATTTCCAGGGGCTGTACATGAATCCAGGGCTCAGCAGGCGCCGCTTACGCAGGTTCAGGGGCTCCTCAATGCCTGTGGGAACAAGCAGCAGCCTGACGCAGAGCTCTCGGCAATACACAGGCTGCTCGGGGCCCCAGCCCAGCAGGAGCAAAGATGATGCACGGCAGCGGCAGCTGCGAGCGGCTCCACTGCAGATCCCAGCCGCGGCTGGAGAGACCCTTACCTTCCTCGCGGCACTTCTCCCTCCAAAGCAGGTTATCTTCAGCCAGCACCCTCCAGTAGCGGCAGGTCTGGGCAGCGCGGAGCAGATCCCGAGGCTCCAGGAACGAGAGGACGTAGAGCGCCAGCTGCGGGACCAGAAGCCAGGTCACAACAGGGCGGGCTCCCATGGCCGGTAACACGGCATCGGGCCAGCTGGCTCCTGCCTCGACTCACCTCCTTGGGCAGCAGTGAAATGAAGTCTCTCTGAAACTGCGGCTCGATGACCTGCATCATGTACTTGATTTGGGAGGGCTCGCAGCGATCAATGAGCTCATCCAGAGCCAGCAGCTTCTCTGGGCCGCTCCAGCGCTGAGGACAGGGACATCAGTCACACTGCCTGCACGCACCGCAGGCCCTCGCAGGCTCCCCGCAGCTGTGCAGTGCCTCCATCCAACCCAGCCCCAGCAGCGATACCAACCACCACGGCAGCAAGCGGGCTGCTGGTGAGCACAGCCCCTGGAGCCGGCCAGGGCCGCAGCACAGAGAGGAGCACAGAGATGGGGCTGGGAACTCCACTACTGAGGTATGACTGGACACTGGTGCTGCACAACAGCTGACAAAGCAATGCCAACTTAGAAAAAAAAGGCAGACTGCCCAGTGGGAACGAGAGATGGACCACTTCTGTGCTCCTTGAGCCAAGGGCAAAACCTTGCTGAAACTCCACTGCAGGACCCAGAAGCCCTGCGTGCAGCAGGGATCAGCAAACAGGCTCATTAGACAGGCCCTGGCTCCCTCACAGCTGCCCTTCAGACCCGCAGCTCCCTGGTGCCCCTTGAGGCAAACCTTTGGCCAGGTGCCTACCTGGAAGGTGCGCAGCCAGTCCTGCAGCTCGGGAGGAGGAGCAACGGAGGGGATGCGGCGGCGCCGGGCCTGGCCAGCTTTGGCATTGCGCAGATCCCCAAAGGTGGTGGTGGGACTGGGCGTGCAGGGCCCCAGCGTCCTGCATCACAGCCAGGGAGAGACCAAAGCAGAGGTGAGACGTCCCAGCGCTCCTGGACCGCAGGACGCAAACAACTCCCAGAACACCAGCGCCCACGTGAACCAGGAGCCTCCTGCAGGCTAACCCCTGCTCCTCTCATCTCCACACGGACCACAGCCGCACAGCAGTCCCACAGCCACGCACACACAGACCCTTTACACCAACCTGCTCTCTGTAATAACAGAATTGCAGACGGGCTGAGGCTGGAGACACCTCTGGAGGTCACCTGGTCCCACCCTGCCACCCAGAGCTGCCTGAGCAAGACCAAATCTAGGCAGCTTCTGCAGACCCCCACGTAGGAGAGTCCACCACAGCAGCAGGACTCCTGAATGAAACCCAGGGGCTGTTTGGGACTACGGAAAGGAGGCCCCTCCTCTCCCCAGGTCAGCTCGCCATGCGGAGCGCTCATCTTACCTGCTGTACTCTGAGCCCTTGCACAGCTTTTTACCAGGAGACAGCGCTCTGCCATCCAGGCCGTTCTCTGACTTCCGCTTCATCTGCAAGACAACGGCGAGGTGACACAGGGTGGAGCACATTCTGTGCTCATTCTGGGTCACTGACTTTCTGCCAAGAGCATGAGAAGAACAGACCCAGCCTAGCCCGTCTTCCAAGACTGTGCTCATGCTGAGGACCTGCAGGGGAAGCTGAAGGCCATCTGAACTCTGCAGCAGGCAGGAATTCACTTCTGAAGGGGTTTAACAGAACTTGGCCTTTCTGAGGGGAACATAAGGCTTGTCCAGGAAAGGTCAGCAGACAAAGCACCCAGGGACAAAAGGAGCAGCTGAGAAAATGCCTGCTTAGCCTTTAGGCACAGTCCAGCAAAGAGCAGGCAGTCCTGCAGCCAGGTCAGTTGCTCAGAATCACAGAATGGCCAAGGTTGGAAGGGACCTCGAGGATCATGAATCTCCAACCCCGCTGCCACATGCAAGGCCACCAACCTCCCCATTTAATGCTAGATCATGCTGCCCAGGGCCCCATCCAATCTGGCCTTGAACACCTCCAGGGATGGGGCAGCACCCCACGTTGTGCCTGACAATGCAAGGAAAGCCGTGCTGGGACGTGCAGCAGTCCATACTCCAACATGGCTGCATCGCAGGAATCAGCATCCTTCTAACTCCACACAAACAGCACAGGATTAACAGCAAGTGCAAATGGAGTGGGGGACGACTTGCAGCGCTAACAGACACCAGAAAGCAAGCAAGGGCTGCTCCATCCCAGGCAAGAGCAGGGCTCCTTCCCTCAGCACTTAGCGCAGCACCATCCACAGCCATGTGTACAGGCTGGCCTCTGCCTGGCCCGCACACAACCCATTCCCTGAGAACGGCTCTGGCACCATCACAAAGGGACCCCAGCACAGAGCAGGGCACGGCTGGGGGGCGGCCAGCAGTGCCTGGATAAGCTGGGGCAGCGCTCCTAGAAGTGCAGCCATCAGACCCGAGCCGCTGCGCAGCCCCAAGGAGCATCCCGGAGGCCCCCAAGGCGGTGCCAGGCAAGCACACCCCCACCTGCAGCAGCATCTCAGCGTGCTGCTGTGGCACGTGGGCCACCGGCACCAGCGCTGCGGCACGCAGCAGGATCCAGAGCCACCAGCTGCGCTGAGATCGCAGCAGCGCGGCTGTGCCGGCTCCCGAGAGGCAGCTCTCCCACAGACGAGCCTCTTTTCCCCATCCCTCCCACAGGGATCAGGCCGGCACACGCAGCCCTTTGCCCAGCGCCGTTACCTTGGGCCGCACGTGGCGCAGGAAGCCGCTGTCCTCCGTCCGCTGCAGGTAGTCTATCCAGCGCTCGCCAATGGTGTAGTAGAAGTAAACGTTGCTGCCATCTTCCCCTTCCTCACTGCAGCAGCTCCCTTCCTCCTCTTCCGTCTCCTCCTCCTCCTCTGGCTCTCCGCAGGCCGTGCAGCTGACTGCTTCCTGTTCCCCCTGCCCCTCGGAGCCGTTGGCCTCCAGCCCTGATTCCACGCTCCTCTTCCCAGCACGCTCCAGCTCCCAGGGCCCCGACACATCTTCCTCCTCAGCCACTGCCTACGGGACACAGACACAGGGTCAGGTCAGCTGGCCCTGTAGTCGCCGGGGTCTCAGCGGTGGCACATAGGGGCAGCTGAGCAGAACAGGGCCCCAAGAAGGGAGCGGAGAGCAGGGCAGAGCCGAAGATGGGAAGAGGGGAGCAGATGGCAGAGCCAACATTCTGCCCCGGGTCACAGGCAGCCACAGCCCAGCAAGGCGTGCAGACAGGAAGCTTCCCAGCCCAGAAGGAGAGCGCGGCTGCCACACGACCAAACGCCAGGGCCGAGAAGCACATGCAAACACTGCAGGGGCAGCGAGGCACCAAGCACCTCTGAACTCACCTGCAGCAGCTCCACTCTGCACAGCCAGCCCCTTCCTGCTGCCGCTGGGAGCAGCGTTCTGCACAGCAGAGCACAAGGCAGAGCTGCTGCACACAGGGCTGCCCCGTCGTCAGCCCTCACTGCAGCACCACACGGCTGCACCAACGCAGCCCAGGGCTGAATCACTGGAAGGCGTGCACTGCATCCCCCTGTACCACCTGCACCTCTTCTCCCCCAAAAAAGCAGCGCTAAAACATCACACACACAAAAAAGCAAAAGCATTCAGCAGCCTTTCAGAAGCAGCAGAACAACATCCTCGTGTCACAGGAGGAGGAGGAACTGTTTTCCAACGCACTAAGAGCAGACCTCACCCAGCAAACCAGGGTTGTTTGCACCAGTCTCAGACAATTGATAGTACAAACAGATCACTGGCTCACAACCACCATTTCAAATAAAGTTTGGCATACAGGAGGAACTGCAAAGGTCAGGAGAGTGTGAAAATTATGCCAGAACTGAAGAAAGCAGAAGGCTGAGGCTGTACAGAGCTGGACATCCGGCACCAGAGGGGCTGACTGCATTGGTAAAAGGTAACAGGGACGTGCTTTGCACCAGCTGAGGGGGCTTTGAAAATTCACCATTTCAAATAAAGTTGCTTTTACTCCTTGGAGAGTTCCACTGGGTTAACAAAAGCCATGACATAAAAGGTGTCGATGAGACACAGCCACAGAGGCCCAGGGCGCAGCCTTCTGACCCAGCACCTGGGAAGGGCTGCGCAGTGAGACAGGTTGCACCGGGGCAGCCAGCACTGCTGACCGAGTCCCAGAGGTTCCTGTCACTGGGAAACCTCAGTGCCTGCTGATGGACCTTACGTGGGCCCAGGAGAGGGGGGAGAATCCACAACGCGGTGTCTGTTTTGCTCATGATAGGGAAGTAAATGATGTTTTCCTGATGATATTTTGAGATCGACATCTCATAGGAAGCAAGGAAACTCATCCAGGGATCTGAGTCACTTGGTATGCTGGGCTCAGTCAAATACATCTCAGCACACCCAGAGGCAACGCTCTCCATCTAAAGACAGGAAGAGCCGGATCAACAAGGCACCAGGGGCTGCACGTCCCACAAAGCAGCAGCTGACGAGGACTGGGGGGCACTCGGCACAAACTTCAGGCTCCAAAGTCCAAGCAGACAGGAGGTGCAAGCAGGGAAGCAGCATTACCCCTCAGCTGCTCCACACACCCGAGTTATGCAACGTTCAATCCACGTTCTACAACAAAACGCTTTAAACGTGAAGGTATGGTCAACTCTTCCCCAAAAATGACTCAAAGGTGAAGAAAATATCTTGGAAGAGGAGGAGGAAAGAAACGAGGAGACGGTTTGGTTACGGCACAAAAAGTTACTTGCGGAAGGAAAATCCTTGGCGCTTTCAGAGGCTCCTACCAGGCACTGCAGCACTGAGTGCAGCGAGGACTGGGCTCATTCCCATTAGGGAACAAAGACCTGGCTCCCCACCACTCAGCAGGGCACAGGGCAGCGCCCAGAGTGGGCTGGAGCCACCGCAGCCCTGCCTGGATCCACCTGTCTGGGAGGCACAGCCCCAGTTCCTCAAACACTTCCTCCAGTATTCAGAGCTGGGGCTCAGGGTGGGGTGCTGAGAGCACGCTGCTGGGCAGCACCAGGGAACCCCGAGCCATCAGCAACACCTTCCAGGCAGACAAACGCCTTCCAGCAGCCCCTCCGCCTCCAGCAATAAGTCTGAGGCCTTAACTGGGCAGAGCCTTCCTGCCTCCTGGGGAGCTTCCTCACACCACAAGGACCGGCAGCAGGAAGATGTGCTTCCCGAAGCCCCCAGCACCAGGCAGGCAGCATGCTGCTTGCTGCTCATGCAGACGAGAGCAAGAGGGCAAAGACCTTGGATAGGGATGGACTCCGGCCCCTCCAGCTGCCAGCCTAGAGGAAGAGCTGCTGTCCACACCCAGTTCTGGCCTCTTAGGATGAACAATTAGTGGAACTCAACAACTGTCTGCAGCAGGCTGCCAGTGGAGAGCTGCTCTGGGGCAGGGGAGGCAGCCGTAAGCTCCGCGTGTTTCCGGAGTCAGAGCACTGCTTCTGTGGGGGCCGTGGGACAGCTGCACCACAGAGCAGCTCCAGCAAGAGGCACGCAGGCACCACTGCTCACCCCACCAGAACACCAAAGCGGGGGCCACAAAACCTCTGCTGCTGGGATGCTCCCCAGGCCCCCTGCTGCCTCTGAGGGTGCTACAACAGACCACTCAGCAGCTCGCAGGGTGAAGCCTCCTCGTCACAGGGGCCAAAGCGGGTGCGTCTCCCGACCAGTGCATCTCCTTGCGCCTCTTCCCAGCTCCTGCGCCGCTGCAGGCAGGCAGGATCCCCTCCCCATCGCATACGAAGGTCGCTTTCTTTTCCTACCTGAGGCACAGGAGCTTTGCTGTCCCCCAGCAGAGCAGGGCTCACCCTGACGGCTTCCTCGCTGCTCGGCCGCCTTCTGCAGGTCATCCGCTGACTGTTCAGCTCCAGGATGCGGGTGGTGATGCCTTTGACGTGGAGAAGGTCATCGAGCGAGTTGAAGCCCTTCAGTTCCTGCCAGAGGAGAAGTGAGACTGAACACAGAGCTCAGGCACCGGGGATCAGCTCCAGGCAGGACCGGGGTAACCAGTGCCCTTGTCCTGCTGCCTCCTTGCAGGTGATCCCAGACCCACCAGCTTTCATTTCATTCGCAGCCACAGCTCCCTTTGCTGCTTTGGGGCGCGTGGGGAAGGAGCTGGGCTGCTACAACGGAGTGGTACCTCTGTATTTCACATCATTACTACCACACCCATTAGAAGGACAGAATGGTTTCTGCCAGATGAGGCTTCTCCCAGCCCAACTGTTTCCACAAACTCTGCCTGTCCTGAGCAGTAGTGACAGTATGGCACAAACTCACAGGAAAGGTAACAGAATCATAGAATTACTAAAGTTGGAAAAGGCCACTAAGATCATCACCCCATCACCTCCATACCCACCACACCACATCCCTCAGTGCCTGGAAAGGACCAACAAGAAGCACCTTCTGACCTGCTGGGGTGTGCTGGGTAGGTCCCAAACACTTGCAGAGCCAGGCCATGACAACCAGAGGAGTTACGAGGGAAGTACTGCATTTCACTGTCTCATGGGACAGTCCTGCTTCGCTGACAACCAGCACGTCTTTCCCAACGTAAGGCTTTGATACAAACTTATTTTTCACAAACTTGTTACTGCGAGCTCACTAATTTACCTCGGCTGGTGCATTTCCTAGCTGGTGGCCCAAAAGCAAACGGCAGCAGCTCAGGATGGGGAATGACGTCCTCCAGCACTGATGCCAACACCAAAGTGCATTTGCTGGCCCACACAGCCAAACTCCAACAGCTGGAAACATCCCTGACCTCCCGCTGTACGCTCACGGTGCCCAGCACAACCCCCAGCCAAGTCCTGCCCAGCTTCCTGCTGCCCACCATCGCACCCTTCACAGCCTCCACGCTGTTTCTGCCACAAAGCAGAAGGCTCTCAAAGCACCCGGGATGGGAGCAGGATGGCAGCGGTTAACACAGCCGTCAGGGCAAAGCAAAGCTCCCAGCCTTGCTGCGTGTTCTCAAGACACCTTTCCTCCTTATCCCCAACAAACAGCGTTATCCCAAAGCGCCGTTCAAAAGACAGCCCTCATTCCTACGAATCCGCCTTCCCCTATTCCCATACCCGCAGCTCTTTTGTTTCAAGGGCTGCTTCTCTTCCACCCCCACACTGTTTACACCCCTGCTGTATTTATAGCCGCTGACCCTGCATTCCCAGCTCCTCAGTTCCAGCCAAAAAAAGCCAAGCTCCTCCAGCCTCCTCCTACCAGCCCAGCCTTCCTCCTCCCGGTTCCTCCCACCTCGCCGTTCGGAGGCTCCCGGCAGGGATGCCGCGTTCCGGCCGCGACCCCGCGGGCGCTTTCAGCTACAAACGCCGTTCACCTTCCGGCTGCGAGCGCCGCGCTGCCGCGTCCCGCACGCACACGTCCCTCCCTCTGCGCTGTCACGGAGGCGGCTCAGCCACGTCGGGACCGATCGCCGCACGCAGACACCGCTCCTACCCCGCTCCGTCATCGCCCGGCGACGGCCCGGCCCAGGCAGCACCGGCCCCCCAGCGCACCGTGACGGCGCTTTCCGCGCCCCCCGAGCCGCCGCTCAGGCTCAGCCCCGACACGGAGCCGGGCGGGCCGGGGCCGCTCCGCGCCGACGGGAAGAGCGGAGCCGGAGGACGGGGAGGGCAGCGCGAGGCCCGTCCCGGACCCTGCGGTTCCTCCGCCCGCCCCGAGGCCGAAGGCGGCGGACCGGTCCCGTCGCGGCCCCTCCTTTCCCGCAGCCGCACCTCTCTCTTCCGCACGATGCCGCGGGCGCGGCGCCGCCCGATGCCGCTGAGCGCTCCTTCCAGCTCGGCCACCCCGGCCCGGTTGATATCGAGCTTCCCCCCGCCGGGGCCTGGCCCCGGCCCCGGCCCCGACATCGCGGCGCTGCCTGCCGCCGAACAGGCCCCCCCGCACTGCGCAGGCGCGACCCCGCCCGCCCCGCCCATGCGCGCCAGCGAGGCGGTCCGACTGCACGGAAACGGCCATTTATTGACAACCGCGCGTGCGCACCGACGGCGCCCGGCGCCGCGCCCCTCCCGCGGGAGGCCCCGCCTCCGTCCGCGCCCGGGAGCCCCGCCCGCTCCTCGGCGCCGCTCGGCGCAGGCCGTGCCGGAGGGTCCCCCGTCGGCTCCGCTCGCACAAACGAGCCGGAAGCTCCGCCCCTCGCCGACGCCGTGCCGGAAGTTTCCTTTCTCGCCGACTGCCGGAAGTCCCGCCCCGTGCCGAGGCTGTCCCGGAAGTTCCGCCCTCAGCCCCGCCCCTCGCCGAGGCCGTACCGGAAGTTCCGCCGCTCAGCGCCGTTTGTACAGGCAGGGCAGCAGCCGCAGTCCCGCGCAGGGCCGGCGTCGCGGCGGCCCCGCCTTGGTGAACTCCAGGAGGTAGAAGAAGGCGCTGGACAGGTCCTGCGGGCCGCGGGGTCAGCGCCAGTCGGCCCGGCGCCGCACCCCGCCGCCCTCAGCTCCGCGGCCCCTGCGTTCTCCCACCCCGACCCCGGCTCCTCCCCGTCCCATCCCAGCCCCGCATCCCCAGCTCTCCCCAGTAGCATCTGCGCTCCCCAAACCCTAAAATGCGGCTTCCCCAGGCCCACATCCCAGCGTGCCCCGCACCTCCCAGCCCCACACTCACGACCCGTGGCTGCCTCCCTACCCCGTGCCAGCCTCCTGTTCCCCGCCCACTCTGCCTTCCCTACACGGTCGCTTGCCAGGGCATCGCACTCCAGACCGTGCACTCCAGGGACCCTGAAAGACCCACCTTGCTGACGCTCCTGAAGCCCAGCTGAGCCATTCCATTCATGAAGGCTCGGAGGTCCTCAAAGCGGCTGGCAACCTCGGCCACCATCAGGGTACCGCTGCAGGGACAGCACGGCATTGAGGGGCGCCAGTGCAGGCACTGCCCAGGGCTCCCTTGATGCCCGGCACACAGCTCTGCCTACCCCTGCTTCAGCACGCGGTTGGCTTCCTCTAGGATCTCCTGCAGGTTGGTGCCCATCAGCGCCAAGCAGAAAACTGCAATGTCCACTGACTCATCTGCCAGCGGCACCTGCAGAGCACCAACAGAGTGAATGGGGCCTGTCCCCACCCTTGGCATTCCCTTGACTCAGATTCAGCTGAGCACCTTTTCAGAGAGGGAGCCCCAAATAGCAGCACCCCATGTTCAGAACATACAAGCATGGAATTCCCATCGACTTCCAGCAGGTGCTCTCAACCATCCCCTTGTGCTCCCCACGTGATGCCCATCCCGTACCCTGCTACCTGACAGGCAGCCTCAAGCACACAGCCACCCTGTGGACCTCCAGGAATTACAGAATCCTAGGAAAGCAGGGGCTGGAAGGGACTCCTGGTGATCTCCCTACTTTAACCCCCAACAACGGAGGTTAATAAGAATAATAGGAAATAAAATAGGAAAGTTCTCTAGAGCAGGCTGCACAGGAAAGCATGCCAGTGGATCTGAGTATCTCCAAAGGTTTTCCTTCTGTGCAGCTTGTGCCAGGGCTCTGGCACCCTCGCTGTCAGTAAGTTCTTTCTCGTGTTCACATGGAACTCCCAGTTACAGTTTTGTCCATCGTCCCTTGCCATGTCACCAGGCACCACAAGGATGCAGTCTGTCACTATGAGTACAACCACAGCGCAGCCCACACTTACAGCTCTGCAGCTCCTCTCTGACCACACACAGCACACCTGGCTCCTGGGTGCACCAGTCGCAGCACAGCCCCTTACCTCAGCCATGTCGCAGACGGTGACAAGCGGGCTGAGCGGCACCAGGTCGAAGCAGTGCACCTTATTCCGGACACTGCTGGCAATCTTGCAGTCCCCGCATCCAAAATCTGCCACGACCAGCGAGGCTGACCTGCAGGGGCACAGAGCTGGTAATGCTGCACCCACCTTTGTGCCCCCAGCTCCACTCCTCTATGCTCTCCCCATCTGCAGTGCTGCATCCAGGGCTGGGACCCTCGGTACAAGAAAGACAGGGGGAGCTGTTGTAGAGGGTCCATAGGAGGCCATAAAGATGATCAGAGGGCTAAAGCAGGTCTCCTATGAAGAAAGGTTGAGGGATCTGGGCTTGCTTGGCTTGGAGAAGAGAAGCTGCAGGGTGACCTCATTACAGCCTTCCAGAACCTAAGGGGAGCCTACAAACAGGAGGGGAGTCAACTCTTGGAAAGGAGAGATAACAGCAGGACAAGGGAAAATGGTTGGAAGTTGAAGGAGGGCAGATGGAGGCTGGATGTCAGGGGGAAGTTCCTTAGAGAGAGAGTGGTGAGGTGCTGGAACAGCTGCCCAGAGAGGCTGTGATGCCCCGTCCATCCCTGGAGGTGTTGGAGGCCAGGTTGGATGGGGTCCTGGGCAGCCTGGGCTGCTGTGAGATGGGGAGGTTGGTGGCCCTGCATTGGTGGGGGGTTGGAGCTTCGTGATCCTTGAGCTCCCTTCCAACCCAACCATCCTATGGCTCTGCTCACCGCTGCCGCAGCCGCTGGATGATGTGATCCACGGGGTTCTGTGGCCAGCGCCCCACCTGTTGCGCAAAGCCGCGGTGGTAGATCTGGAACGCTTCGGGGTCGCTCTGGAAGAGCTGAACGGCGTCGCGGCTGCTGCCGGTGTAGAGCCGCTCGTTGATGTACCGGAACCGCGCCGCCAGCAGCCGCTCCTCCATGCGCGCCCGCAGCGCCGCCGACCGCCCGGTGGGTGCCGCGGCCGGGTCAGCGGGTTCCGGTGCCTCCTGTCCGGTACCGCCATCTCCGCCCGCGTTCTTCTCCGCTTTCAACTTCTCCTGCCGCCGTTTGTTCTTCTGTTTGTTCCGCCACTGCTTTCGGGTGAGCCGCGGCGCCGCGGCCGCCGAATCCCCCACCGCGGGCTCCGCGTTCCGCCGGGGCGGCTCCGGGACACCCGGGGGCAGCTCAGCCCCGGTCTCTGCGGCGCCGACCCCGTTCTGGGATCGCCGCCCCTCCGCGGCCGCCTCCGCCGCGGTTCGGTCCCTCGCGGTCCTCGCGCGTTTCCCGGGCCGCTTTGGAGCCGCTTCGCCGCTCCACTCCGGAGCCGCGCCCGCCGCCTGCAGCCTCCGCAGGGTGGCCACGAGGCGCTGCCGCCGCTTCCGCTCCGCCGCGGCGGTGACCTGCAGGGAGCGGAGCGGCGTCACTGGCACGGCGGGGGCCGGCCCCCTCGAGCCCCTCTCCCCTTACCGGCGGCTGAGAGCCTTTGGCATCACCGCGAAGCTCCGGCACGGCCCGTGGCAGCGCGAGGCCGTCCGCGCCCTCGTTCCACTCCTCCTCCTCGAACATCGCGGCGCCCGGGAGCGGCGCTCGGACCGGAGCGGAGCGGAGCAGACCGACCCACCGCCCCGCGCCCCCACGTGCACTGCCGGCCGGAGCGGCCCCGGCCGCACGAGGTTAGCGCGCCCCCTGCAGTGCGGAGGGTGAATTGCAGCGCCCAGGTAGCGCCGCCTGTAACTCCTCGCGCCCCGCCCCCCGGTTCGTCCCGTCCCTCCCCCCGTGCCCCGCCCCGCCCGCCGTTCCCGCCCGGTGTCCCCCGGCGGAGCCTCCGCTCTGCGGGGAGCGGCGCGGCCGGCAGGGGGCGCTGGAGGCGGGCGGGGCGGAGCCACGCATTGCTCCGCAGAGCCACCGCCCTGCGCCGCCGGAGCCGGTAAGGGCGGCCGGGCCGGGCCGTGCGGGCGGGCGGAGCTCGAGGCCGGATCGAGCCGCGCCGAGAGCGCGGATGATGGCGATGGGCGCGGGGACGAACGGGTCTCCGATGGCGGAGAAGGGGTGCGGGGTCTGCGCAGCGGGGAGCGGGGCGGCGCGGGGCCGGGGGCGGTGCGGGAGCGCCGGGCCGGGCAGGGTGGGCAGCGGGCGCGGGGTCCGCGTGCGGGGCGCGGGGTGAGGCGCGGGAGGCCCCGAGACCGCGGCCGCTCGCGTCGGGATCCCGCTGAGCGCAGCCCCCATCCCCGCCCGCTGCGGTGCGGCCCCGGGGCGGCGCGGCCGCTGTCGTCGGGGTCCGAGGAGAGGCGCCGGTATCGACTCCGTACTGCGCTCGGCCGGGCCGGGAGCGGAGGGCCGATGGGACGCGGAGCTGCGGGGCGGTGCGGGGTCTCCTCCGGCGCCGTTCCCCGCCGCTCCCCCCGGGACGCGGCCCCGAGTGCGGGCCTGCAGATAACGCTGCGGGCTCCGGGCCGCTTCCTGCCGGCGGCCGCGGTCGCTGCAGGCGGGGCGGCCCCCCCCCGCCGTCCGGGAGGAGTGCGGGGCCCTCGGACCGCGCAAAGCCGTGCCCTTACGCAGCGCTCCCCGCAGCGACAGCCGCGATGGATGATATCTTCACGCAGTGCCGGGAGGGCAACGCGGTGGCCGTGCGTCTGTGGTTGGACAACACCGAGAATGACCTCAACCAGGGGTGAGCGGGGGGGGCGGCGGGGGATGCTTCGGTCTGCCCGGGGCGCGTTTCCGCTCCGTGTCCGGAGGAGGAGGTGGGATGCGGCTCCTCCCCGCCGGAGGAAGTTACCGCATCGCTGAGGCATGAGGGCTGCACGTCCTCCGTCCGCTCCTCGGCCGCGGGTCGCTGTCCTGGCCGTCGGCTGGGCTGGGGGCGCTGGGCGAAGCCCCTCCCCAAAGTGGCTGCGGCACGCAGTGACCTGACGTGACCCCTGACCCCAGGGGCACCGCTGCCCGGCTGCACTGCCCAGCCCGCGACCCCCCTCCCCGCCCTCCCCAGCGGCTCCGACGGCACCGCGTGGCCCCGAGCGCTTCCCATCGCTCCGCGCAGAGCTGATGCCTCCCACTGCCCAACGCGAGGCTGAGGGCGGGCACAGCCTGCTGCCCAGCACTGAAAGGACTCCCGAGCCACAGCAGCATCTCTGCTGAGTGCAGGGAAGGCTGTTTGTGGGCCTTGCTCCACGTCCCAGCAGATGCTCGTTGTGCAGAGCTGTCCTGGGCTGGGCTGTACCCGTGGGGCTGGTATTGGTTGTTAGGGGCTGTTTGGCTCCAGCCCTGTGCCGTGTGCCAAAGGAACACTGCCGGCAGTGCAGGGCGGTCACCGGATGGCCCCAGTTCTGCTGGAGCTGGGGGCAGCAGGGCTGCAGCATCCCCATCCCCGCCTACTGGGCCCTAATCTCCTTTTAAGGCCCTGCTGCCACCTCCTCCCTTACTTGGCCAGGCACGGCTGCGAGCAGATGGGGGGGCGAATAGGGGGCCTGGTCCTCAGCAGACTCCTGCTGCTCCAGCCCTGAGGAAGGTGGGACGTGGTCAGGGCCCTCGTGGGGATGGGCAGAGCAGGAGAACCGCTTGAGCTGTGCTCCTCACAGCCATCCGGGCCGAGGAGTGGGAGCAGAACGCAGCTCCCTGCCCAACCCAGGGCTGCAGCACCGCTCAGACACAAAGCTGCGCCTCGCTCAGCAGAGGGCTGAGGGGCCCGCGGAGCTGCAGGACGGTACAGAGTCTCTTCCAGCTCCGTTCCTCACTGCTCCCCCTGAGATACGGCCCGGGTGCTGCCCAGCACAGCCCTCACTGCTGTCCCTTCAGGGATGACCACGGCTTCAGCCCCCTGCACTGGGCCTGCCGCGAGGGCCGCTCCAACGTGGTGGACATGCTGATCATGCGAGGAGCGCGCATCAACGTCATGAACCGTGGCGACGACACCCCGCTGCACCTGGCAGCCAGCCACGGCCACCGCGACATCGTGCAGAAGGTACCGCCGTCAGCCCTCGCCGTGCCCTGCTGCTCTGCCCTGCTGCTCCCCGCCTCCTTCCGTGCACTCGCTGCACGCACCTCTGGCTGCCCCCGCCGTCCCCTCGCAGCCCTCGGCCCCCTTCCAGCAGCCGCCCCTGCTGGGAGTGCGTTCCCCCCCGCTCGGGGTTCACCAGGACTGTCCTGCCTGCAGCTGATCCAGTTCAAAGCGGACATCAATGCGGTGAACGAGCACGGGAACACCCCTCTGCACTACGCCTGCTTCTGGGGACACGACACGGTGGCAGAGGTGAGCGCAGCGCCTGGATACGGGCAGGAGTTTGGAGCACAGGAGGTGGCATTGGGGAGTGCAGGGCAGGGGCGGGCAGGAGGCTGGGTGCGTAGGAAGGGGGCGAGGAAAGGGCAGCAGCTGTGGGTGCTCGCTTTCTCCTTCCTCAGGACCTTGTGGGTAATGGGGCCTTGGTCAGCATTGCCAACAAGTACAGCGAGACGCCCATTGACAAAGCCAAGATGCCTCTGCGGGAGATACTGAAAGGTAGGAGGGACCAGCTGCACCAGAGCCTGCCTCTGGCTGCTGCAGGGCTCAGCACCACAAGCTCTGCTCTGCTGCCCGACTCTTCATCTGCCTCCAGAGCGTGCAGAGAAGCTGGGCCAGAACCTGACCAAGATCCCCTACAAGGACACCTTCTGGAAGGGCACGACCCGCACGCGGCCCCGTAAGGACAGAGGCTTCCCTGCAGAGCATGCTGCTTGCTGGGGGCACAAATCTGTGTGGTGGGGTGGAATTCAGGGGTGAGGGGCAGCAGTTGGCACAGCACATTGGGTGGCTCGTTGGGGCAAGGGAGATCCCCTTACTACGGTGCCTTTGCAGGCACTGTGCTGGTACTGCGCCTCCTGCAGCCCCACGACAGGAGGGAGGTCCCACGCAGTCCTCTCTTCTTACAGGAAACGGGACCCTCAACAAACTTGCTGGAATAGACTACAAACAGCTGAGCTTGAGCCAAAAACTCAATGAGAACCAATCAGGAGAGGTATGGAGGCTGTTTCCTTGCTGGGACAGCAGAACCCCTGGCTGTACACAGAGCACAAAAGGGGTGCAGCTGCTTGAGGGGCATCCAAGCCCCAGAGTGGGGCGAGCTGCAGGCTGGCAGCTGCCTGGGTGAACTCCCACCCCATCACAGTCACTGCACATCAGTGCGGGATCCACGTCCTGCACAAGAGGCTCAGGGGTGCTCGGGGACCCCCCTCACAGCGATCACATCCGTCTGTCTCCCTTCAGCTGTGGAAAGGGCGCTGGCAAGGCAATGACATTGTCATCAAAATGCTGAAAATTCGGGACTGGACAACTCGGAAGAGCCGAGACTTCAATGAGGAGTACCCAAAGCTGAGGTAAGTGGCAGCATCCTCCCCAGAGGAGCCAAGGCCCCTGAGGGCGGGTGTCATCCCTGCGGTGGGGGTTGAGATGGGAGCCCACGTGGTGAGCAGAGGCTGATGGGGGCAAGGCAGCCACCAGAGGAGAGGGCAGAGACGATGCATTGCTGCGAGCAGCCACTCAGCACCATCACTTCTCTTGCAGGATCTTCTCTCACCCCAACGTGCTGCCAGTGCTGGGTGCCTGCCAGTCCCCCCCGGCCCCCCATCCCATTGTCATCAGCCACTGGATGCCCTACGGCTCCCTCTACAACGTGTTACATGAGGGGACAAGTGAGTGCTAACAGAGGTGACGCAGCTGAGGCCGGTGCCGGTCTCTCTGTCCTCGGGGGGCTGCCCCTCTGTGCACTGGGGCAGCAGTGCAGACTCCTCCGGCTGCGACTGCAGGGCGGCCACAAGCAGGCTGGTCCGCAGCCTACACGCCCCGGTCTTAGTGCTGCCATCGCTGCCCCCTTCCCACGCGTGCCACTCATTCCTCAGTGACCCCCAGTGCCCACCTCCCTCCCTGCAGACTTCGTGGTGGACCAGATGCAGGCAGTGAAATTTGCTTTTGACATTGCGCGAGGCATGGCCTTCCTGCACACGCTGGAGCCCCTCATCCCACGGCACCACCTGAACAGCCGCAGCATCATGGTGAGCGCTGCTGCCTGCGCCCCGCAGGCTGGGCTGTGCGGGTGGCTGTGACTGCATCTCTCTTGCCAGATTGACGAGGACATGACTGCGAGGGTCAGCATGGCCGACGTGAAGTTCTCCTTCCAGTGCCCTGGGAGGATGTACGCGCCAGCCTGGGTGGCTCCTGAAGGTGAGCGTGAGGCAGTCGGGCCCCTCCTGCCGCTTTGCCCCCTTCCCTCTCCCCTGCCCTTCTCAGCCCCTGTGCTGCACTGGATTTGCCGCAGCCCTGCAGAAGAAGCCAGAGGAAATTAACAGGCGCTCGGCGGACATGTGGAGCTTTGCGGTGCTGCTCTGGGAGCTGGTGACCCGTGAGGTGCCGTTTGCAGACTTGTCCAACATGGAGATAGGCATGAAGGTGAGGGGCGGAGGGGCCCAAACCAGTCTGAGCACAGCTGGGCCGGGGGGGAGCGTGTGTGGGGCCCCACAGAGAGCCCAGGGGGGCTCCTTCCAGAGCTCCCCGCGTGCCCAGCGCAGGCAGGGCCGGGTCCAGCTGCCTGATCCTGCTCTGCCCTGCCTCGCTACCAGGTGGCACTGGAAGGGCTCCGTCCAACCATCCCACCTGGCATCTCCCCACACATCTGCAAGCTGATGAAGATCTGCATGAATGAGGACCCAGCCAAGCGCCCAAAGTTCGACATGATCGTGCCCATCCTGGAGAAGATGCAGGACAAGTAGAGGGAGGCGCCTCCCCGATGTCTGATGCTGCCATGCTCCCTTCCCCCCCACCTCCAAGTGCCTTTAACCCCAGAGCTAAGGGGGAGCAGGGGCTGCCCCCTCACCCTGAGCCAGCCATGGACACACGGTACAGATGGTGCTGCCTTCCCTGGAGCCGCTCTGCAGGCTTTGGGCTCTGTAGCACCCATCTATGGCAGCACCTCCACCCTCCCTGGCAGCTGTGGGCAGACTGAGCAGGACACCTGGATGAAAGCACTGAGCGTGGGGGGCTCTGCTGCCCT
This sequence comes from Tetrao urogallus, assembly GCF_951394365.1. NCBI lineage: Eukaryota > Metazoa > Chordata > Aves > Galliformes > Phasianidae > Tetrao > Tetrao urogallus. Next base: position 180,973 of record NC_136813.1, on the reverse strand, counting down.
GCAGCCACCTCGTGCTCCCAGGCCCAGGGCAGCTCGCCCTCACGGCGGTCTCATGTTAAAAGTGTCCAGTCCTGGTGCTCTTCCCTGCTAAGGGCAGCAGGGTGAAGGTTTGCCTGTTTGTGCCCAGCACCACCCCAGCTTCGCGCTTCACTTTTTAACGTTTCCATCCAGGCCACGTGGAAAAGCCGCCAGCATCTGAAATAAATATTTGTTACAAAAACTGCCCGTGGGCTGAAGGGTGCATGCATACCTCTGAGGGCTGCTGTGGAAAGGGCAGCGCTGGCACCAGGCTGCCCTGCAGAACGTTGAGCCCTGGGCACTGGAGCTGCTCTGTGCCAAACCCCCTCTGTTTCCTGGGGCAAGGCAGGCAGCAGGGCTGGCATCACACCCGCACGAGGAGCCTGGCTGCAGCTGCAGGAGCCATAGCTGTCACACAGCCCCCAGAATCTTCCTCTTAAGAAACAAGAGACGTGCTATGGAGAAAAAAGCACAGAGGAAGGTTGGGCACTTCTATTTGCATGGTGCCTACATCCCTGCAGCAGCTCAGGGCAGGCTGAGCCCTCCGGGAGAGACGTGGCTGCAGTTCCCCTGCTGCGCAGCCAGCAGCCATCGCCTTCTGGTGGTGCTGGGAGAGCAGAACCCCGGGGGCCAAATGATGCTTCACTGACAGCAGGCACGTGGGCAGGAAATGGGATCTTTTCCCAAAAAAAAAAAAAATACAAAAAAAAAACTACGCAGTGGTTTAATGGTGCAGAAGCAAACCCTAAAAAAGTTCCCAGCAACAGCCCCTGTCTTCACGTGAAGTAGTGCGGCTTCTTCACATTGATGCCGTACTCTGCGAGGGCGGGCGTCAGGTCCTCCATGGTCAGCGTGTACTTCTTGTCCTGGGGACAAAGCGCAGCATCACCCACAGCACGGACACCTCGTGCCTGCAGCCCTTTGCTGCTGTGGGGTTTTTACCCCAGCTGTGTGTGTACGGTCCCCAGAACAGCTGGAGGCCAACGGTTGGGGCACTGACCACCGCTGAGGGCCTGAAAACTGCATCTGCTCTTTGCCCTCAGCTGCAGAGAAACGCAGAGCATTACTCAACACTTAATTACATTGCCCCCAAACCACAAATAGTGGCTGCGTGGATTGCCAGGAACTATTTATACACACTTCCTCCCTTTATCTTTTACCCTCAGCATTACGGTTTGGTGCCCATCAGTGGGAGCAGCAGGGCTTCAGTATCTCCATACACACCACTGCCCAGCTTCTGCCCACCGCGTTCCCTCCCAGCAGCAAAGCTCCTTTTTGTCAGCACACGTCAGCCTTTCCTATTGAACCATGAGGTGCAATAAGGCCAGGTGCAGGGTGCTGCATCGGGTCGGGGCAAAGCCAGGTATTGACACAGACTGGGGGAAGATGTCCTGGAGAGCAGCGACATGGAGCTCTGGGAGCGGGTCCAGAGGAGGCACTGAGATGAGCAGAGGGCTGAAGCAGCTCTGCTGCGAGGAGAGGTTGAGGGCAGTGGGCTTGTTTGGCTTGGAGAAGAGAAGGCTGCAGGGAGACCTGATGGTGGTGTTCAGTGCTTGAAGGGAGCGGATAAACAGGAGGGGGAACGGCTGTGTGTGAGGGTGGGTGGTGACAGGACAAGGGGAATGGCTTGAAAGTGAGCCAGGGGAGGTTTGGGTTGGATGTGAGGAGGAAGTTTTGGAGGCAGAGGGTGGTGAGGCAGTGGCACAGGTTGCCCAAGGAGGCTGTGGATGCCCCATCCATCCCTGCAGGCATTCAAGGCCAGGCTGGATGTGGCTCTGGGCAGCCTGGGCTGCTGGTTGGCGACCTGCACACAGCAGGATGGAGCTGGATGAGCGCTGTGCTCCTGTGCAACCCAGGCCGTTCTGTGGTTTGTGACCCCGGGACTCAGTGGCACAACGACTGGCAGCGCCGCCCCACAGCACCCTCCCCACGTTCACCCCCAGGCCCCCCCGCCCACCTTGCTCTTATTGCGGGAGCTCCCCGAGGCCGTCCCCTTCATCTTGCAGTGCTGCAGCGCATCGTTGGCGATATCAGAGATGAATTTCTGCGCGGCCAACGAGATCAGGCGGATGCTGCGGGCACAGAGGGGACGGCGTTGGGGGGGGGCACGGCGCCAGGACCGGGGGATGTCCGCGGGGCCCCCCGGCCGCCCCTCGCACTCACATGCGCGGGTCGGAGGCCTCGAATCCCGCTCTGTTCAGGTAATACCCGGTGACGGCGTCCGGGATCTGCGGGGAGAGCCGCGCTCAGTGCCCGCCCGCCCGCCGCGCCCGCCCCGCGCCGCGCGTACCGTGGGCGTGTAATCCTCCAGCTGCAGCAGGAAGTCCACGAGCGGCGTGCCGGACACCACCGGCTTCACCTCCCCGTTGGCGGCTCCGGGCGGCACGTACACGCCGTTCGACATCGCTCCTTCGGGCGGCGCCGCGGCCGAGACGGGCGCTGCGGGCACAGACGCTCAGCGGGGCCGCCCCGCCCCGCGCTCCCGGCCGCCCCCCCCCCCCGCACTCACCGGGCCCCCTCCCGGCGGCCGCTCCGCCCTCGGCTCCCCGCGCGGCGCCGCCCGCCGCGCTCGGAGGCGCCCCGGGGACGCCACTTCCGCCGGCGGCCGGGCTGGGCTTGTTGTCGGCGGTGGGCGCGGGCGCGGGGCCGGGCGGCGCGGGGGCGGCGGGGACCGCGGGCGCGGGGTCGGCCTCGGAGCTGCAGCTCATCGCCCGCCGCCGAACGGCTCCGGACGGTCCTGCGAGGCGCGTGCGTCCGGCGCGCCGCCCGATTGGCCCCGCGGCCCCGTCAGCCCCACCCCCCGCCGCGCCCCATTGGCCGCTCGGCGGCGCCGCTCTCCCGCGCGATACCAGCACAGCACAGCAGGGGGCGCCGCGCCGCGGCCTTTATTGTCGTCACGGCGCCGTCAACGCGCGCAGCAGCTGCGGGAAGTCGGGCGTCCCCCAACCCGTCACCGCGTCCCACGCGGGGCTGGCGCAGAAGCCTTGGCCTTGAACCGTGCCGTCCAGGCAGGAGAGGTGGCAGCCCTGCGTCACCTGCGGAACAGAGAGCGTGGGGACCCCGCGGGGACACGCGGCCCCCCGGCGGAGCCCCTCGCTCGTCCCGCGCCCGTCCCCACGGCGTGACCCCGTCCCCCCCCCCCCCCCCCGACGCGCTCCCGGGTGCCAGGAGCTCCCCCCGCCCCCCCGTCCCTTCCCGGCCTCTCCCCGAGCAGCGGCACTCCGCCCGCATCCCGCAGCTCCCCGCCCCTCTCACGTCGAACAGCGCTCCGCCGTGGCCGCGCTCCCGCAGTTGGTACAGCGCGGGGTTCAGGAAGCCGAGCGGCGGCTGGCCCAGCTGCAGGCGGCGGTCGTTGATGAGCGCCAGCATCCCCGCCACCACCGGCGTCGAGGCCTGGGAGGAGAAACGCCTCAGTACCGGGCGGAGCGCGGCCCCGCACCGCGAACCGACGGCTCCGCGCTCACCGAGGTGCCCGACACCCAGGGCAGCGGCAGCCGGTTGGTCACCACCCAGTAGTTGTCCGACAGCGCGGCCAGGTCCGGATAGGCGCGGCCGCTGCTGTTGTAGTAGGAGCTGGGGGGCAGCTTCGGGGCGGAGCGCAGGAAGCTCCGCACGGCCTCGACCTGGGGATGGTTCGGCCCGGTTCAGCGCCGGCACCGCTCGGCACCGGGCACCCGCACCCCCCGCCCGCACCTGGTAGTCGGGCATCGGGAAGACGTTGCTGAAGCCGCCGCCGCTGATGTAATCCGTCACTTCTGTCGTCACCAGGAACGGGTTCTTGAAAGATGTGCCGCCGACGGTGGTCACGTAGGGGCTGAGGACGGACGGACGCTGCGGCTTCCCCAAAGCCGACCCCGCAGCGCCCCCCATCCCGGCAGCGCAGAGGAGCCCCGGGGCCGCCCCGCCGTTACCTGGAGGCTGGGAAGCTGGGCCGGAAGGTGTGGTTCCCCCCCGGCACCCTCCTGCACCCGGCACCGTCGTCACCTGAGGGCGGCCACGCGTGAGGGGCGGCACTCGCCGCTCTGGGCGGCCGGGCGCCCCCAGCCCAGCAGCTCACGCACCCGAAGCAAAGAGCACCGTGAGGCCGCGGGCGGCCGCCTTCATGAATTCCACGTTGACCCGCTGCAGGTAGACCTGCGAGAGGCTGTCCTCGTCATCCCCGTAGCTGACCGAGTGCACCCAGGGCAGCGCTGACATGTTGCTGAGCAGCAGCAGCCACGCCAGGAAGGGCTCCTGGCTCTCGTGCCGCCCTGCAGGCACAAAGGCGCTGTTTCAGGGGGGATTGGGGTCACTGTGCCCCCCCAGCAGAAGCCCTGCCTCCTCCTGTCCCTGCCTGCAGAGTGCAGAATAACTCAATTGGATGCTGCCGTGAACTCCTGGAGCAGCGCAGCTGACAGCAGCATGGCAGGAATGGCTCTGGCTGCCCGCAGCTCTCGTGAAACGGCTGCACTCAGCACCTCTCCCTGCTAAGGTCCCTCCTGTCCATCTCCCCACTCAATATAGAGCAGAGGGTCCTGGCCTCCCTGCTGCCTTGCAGCTGCTCAGAGAGTCTCTCTGTCCCCCTCCCGCACTGCAGGCAGCACAGAAGAGGAAGAAGCCCACATAGGGCTTTGTGCACCAATAGACATCACCACCAGGACAGAGCCAACAGTCCCAGTGCGCTCAGCCCCTGGCCATCCTCTACTACGGACACACTGTTCCACAGCACCAGCACATCTCAGAGCAGACTGGTTTGCAACCTGCTTCCCTCAAACTGCTCTTCACCCACCCTATGGCAGATTCATGCTCAGGTCAGCCCTTCATGGAAAGGCAGAGTGAGGTGACTGCCTCACACGGCAAAGCCAGGACAGGGTGAGCAATGCTGCAGGGTGCTGTGGATGGTGCAAACTCACGTATCCAAAACCAATGATGACACCTCCCCTAAGAGCCGTCAGAGACCCACAGCGCACAGTGCTGGAAGCCCACAAAATACGTCCCCAAAGCAGTTGGGAAACCACAGTCCCAAAGCCCCTGTGAGGTACCACGAGGTGCAACTCACACCAGCTGGACGGCGTGCAGCCCATCTCACACCCCTGGCAGATTCACAAGTGCTTCCCTGACCCAGTGTGTCAGTGCTAGATCGAGTAGGACAGGTGGAGGCAGACAGAGGGCAAAGTGGGCTCTGGCAGGGGAGCAGTACCTGCATTGCTGAAGACCCACGTGGAGATGTTGGCGCCCGTGCTCATGATGTACTCCACATCCAGGCTGGCCTCCAGCCCAGCCCTGCCCTGGCCCTGGTGCCCAACCACACGGTCGATCTCGGTGCGGTGGGCAAAGCTGCTGCCAAAGAGCTTCATGAACACAGCCAGGTCAGCCTGGTGGAAGTACTGCTCCAGGAACTGAGGGGACACAGAAGGACACAAAGTTCTTTCTCCCGACCTGGGAAGTTGGCTCAGTGTTCTCGTGGAACGTTGGCCAACAGCTCTCAGCAGCTGATGAACCCTGCCACGGCACCCTGGGACCATCGGAGCAGCGCACCAGCTCTGGGGTGCAAGCCGCTCCCCCTCAGCACCGGGCAGTACCTGGGCACAGGCCTGGCTGTTGTTGGGCAGCAGTCCGATGTCTCCTTTTGTCATGTTGTATCGCTTCCGAATGACTGATGGCATCACACCCAGGTGGAAGGCTGCTTTCTGCCCATGGGACTCCATCCCCTCCTTGGCCCAGGCCCTGCTGACCACCCTCCTCTCCGCAGGGAACCGGTGCAGGCCCCCCACTGTTCCACAAACAAGGACAAGGTGCCAGGGTCCTGTGCTCTGGCAAGACACGGCCCTGCTCCCCCTCCTCACCCTGGCTGGAAGCAGGGCACAGGATGGAGCACCCACAGCACAGTGCACTCCGTGTCCTTCTGGGCTGCCATTACCCCACTGCTGAGCAGCCACCACTGCCCAGCACCTCGTGCTCTCCTTGTGCCAATGACTGCGGTGCCACGGCTTCCTCATGGCAGGAGCTTCAACCCCTCAGAGGCAGTGGCAAATCAAACACCTGCACAGCCACAGACACCTGCACAGCCGGCACAGCCATGGGAAGCACTGAGGTCACCGCTCGCCTCCTCGGGGGGCACGGGGCAGCCGGGACACGGCCAGAGAACCACTGTGCTCTGTGCGCTGTGGCTGCCCCATCCTGGCCAGCAGCGCTCAGCCTCCCACCTGCATCTCTGAGCAGCCCAATGCCCCCACACATACCAAAGTCGATGTGCTCTGCCAGCTCCTCAGGAACGCTGTAGGGCTGCGGGGAGCGGATGACGCTGCGCTGGCCCTTCACGTAGCGGTGGAACTCAGCCCCGGGCAGGAGGCGCTCGGCCGTGCTGCAACACAAGGACAGCTCACACAGGGACTTGCACACAGCACGGCCCAATCCAGCCCACGCCCTGCTCACACTTCCCACTGTTAGGAGCCAGGGATGAGCGCCTCTTCCTACCCACGCTGTCTCTGTGGAGCAAAGAGTGCCCTCTATACTCGGGCTGAGCACCACAGAAGCCAACTGCAGCTCATCCCAGCCCTGCTGTGGGGACACTGTGGCTCCAAAAGCGGGCACAAGGAGGCGAGGGGCAGCCCGAGCACTGTTTCATACACACACCTGTCTATCTCACATACACTCTGGGCCAGCAGACCGCAGCTACTCCAGCACCGGGGCTGCACAGAGCAGCCGGCTCCGGGCTACGGAGCCCCATGGGCCAGAAGGGCTCGGCCCCCGCCTGCTATTGCCCAGCAGAGGGCCGCGTCCGGCACAGCGCTCACCTCGCCGGCATGCTGCACTCCAGGAAGTCCAGAGTGGCGACGCTGCGGCAATCCTCGACGCCGTGGCCCCGCAGCCACTTCAGCACGGTCACCAGCGTGGCCGGGGAGGGGCGCACGAGGTCCCGCAGCTGCTCCACGGTCAAATATTTGCCTGCGGGCACACGGGGTCAACGCGCGGCCCGGAGCGCGGCGGGGCCGGGCCGGCAGGTCCAGTCGTTACCGTATTGCGGGGAGCGCGGCTCGGACACGGCGCGGACGAGGCGGGCCAGGCGCTCGGTGCCGCGCTGCCGGAGCGCCAGGGTCAGCTGCACGCCGTGCTCGGGGCTCACGCGGCCGGCGAGGACCCATCCGGGCGGAGGGCTGCGGGCGGACCGTGAGCGGCGCGGGCGGCGCGGGAGGCACCGCCCCACCCCGCAGCGCACAGAACGGCACCTACCGGAACGGCTGGTCCCGCTCCAGCGCCCGACCCGCGGCGCAGCAGCTCCAGGCGGCCGCACACAGCGCCAGCACGGCGGGGAGCGCCCGGCACCTGCGGTGGGCAGAGGGCAGCGGGGCTGAGCGGGGACCGGCGGTCCGCCCCCCCCCTCCCGGCCCCGCAGCCCCCATGCCGCCATGCCCCCGTTACCCTCGCGCCATCCCGCCGCTGCGCCCGGTCACGTGATGGAGCGCATGAGTCCCGATCACGTGAGGAAGCTGCGGTCACGTGACGCGTGGCCCAGCCCCCACCGGCGGGGCGCGGCTCTGCGCGGTTCGGGGCGGGCGGTGATGGCGGTGATGGCGGTGCCGGAGCGCCGCCCGGTCCGTCCCTCTCCGTCCCTCTCCTTGCCCGGGTCACTGCCGTTGTGGCCGTGCGAGGCCCCGTGGGGCGGGCTGGTCTGGAGGTTGCCCTGGGGCAGCGCTCGAATGGGGCCGCGGGGACCCTGGCGGGGCCGAAGGTTCCGTGCCCGGCAACCACCGGGCAGGGACGGCATTGCAGGGCTGGAGGAAGCTATCCGGCAGGAACCGCACTGCGGTGAGGGGAGCGGAAGGTAGAGGCTGCCCGCGGGGTCTGCTGCTCACCCTGCAGTGAAGGGCCGGAACCGGATGGACGGGCTGCCGGCTGCAGGGCGCGTACCCTGGAACGGGTTCCTGGGGTCTGGAACACAGGCCATATGAGGAGAGGCTGAAGGAGCTGGGAATGTTCAGCCTGGAGAAGAGGAGGCTCGGGGGAGACCTCATGGCTCTCTGTAACTTCCTGAAGGGAGGTTGTAGTGAGCTGGGGGTCGGCCTCTTCTCTCGTGTCATCAGTGATAGGAGCAGAGGGAATGGTTTCAAGCTACGGCAGGGGAGATTCAGGCTGGACATGAGGAAGTATTGCTTTTCAGAAAGGGTGGTCAGGCACTGCAATGGATGCCCAGGGAGGTGGTGGAGTCACCGAGCCTGGGGGTGTTCAAGGAAAGGCTGGATGTTGTGTTGAGGGACGTGGTTTAGTGGGAGCTGTTGGGAATAGGCGAACGGTTGGACTGGATGAGCTTTGAGGTCTTTTCCAACCTTGGTGATTCTATGATTCTATCCGGGGCGCTCTGCGGGGTCCTGAGCGCCGCCCGGCTGTCCAGCAGGAGCTGGGAGGCGTGGAGCAAATCTACGTACCGTACAGCCGGGGTGCAGCCGCCCCAGCTCTGCTGCCACCACCCGCAGGGCCTCGGGGAGCTGCAGGCGTGGGGCGCCCCGGGCAGAGCAGGGAGGGCGGGGATGGAGCTGCGCTCTCACGGGGCTGTGGGAGGGGCAGCGGGAGTCGTAGCGGTTCGTCGTGTCCTGTCCAGCTGGTGCTGTCTCTGCAGCTGCTTGGCTCCCAGTATTGCTGAGCAGCAGCTCTTGGTTTCCTTGCCTTGTTCTCTTGGATATTCCCACACTAGGAGCCATCCTGATTAGTATCACAAAAGCAGGATCGTGATACTTGTGGATCTTGGGACTGTGGAAAATTCAGGTACTTTTTGCTGCTGTTGAAGGGAGGTCTGGAAATGGTGCTGTGGAGTTTGTTACCCTGCCCGTGACCCAAAGGGCAGCCCTCAGAGGCAGACGTGAGGTGAGGGTGCTGTAACCCCTCCTGCCACCTTGGCGTGGATCAACGAGTCCTTGTCCCAGCCACAAGCGCAGATGTGCTGCTTGCAGCAGCTCCAGGAACTCCTCCTTCGTTTCCTGCTTCTGCAGAGCAGTGTCCAAGCCAGAAGGAGATGGACAATGGGAAAACCACCTGCCTGGGCTGGGCTGCCATCTCTCCCACGCCGGAGCCACAGTGTGGCCGTCCAGAGCAGCAGCTGCAGAATGCAGAAGCACTCTCATGCTAAGAGCGTCTCGGGGCGCAACTGGAGCGGTGGCTGCTGAGTCTGGGGCAGGAGGAGCAAAGGTGGTGGTCCAACCTTTCTGCCTCCTGCCCTCAGCCCTGTTGTGCAGGCAGTGCCATTCCAGCCACAGCCGTGCAGCTCAAGGTGCCACACACCCAGGCAAGCGGTGCCTGGTGCAGGCCTTGGCTCTGCTCCCTTTGGGTGAGGCAAGGCTGCTGAGGGATTCAGTGGGGCTGAAGCGCAGCCCTTCCTGTTCGCAGAACAGCATTCAGCATCTCACTGACACGGGAAATCCACCCACGTTCCTCAGCCCTCATTTGGCCTCTGAGGTGCTTCCCTCGCCACCCGGAGGACCTCTCCTGTCCTGTAGGAATCCACTGCTTCAGACCCGCTTTCTGCAGGACACCACGCTCCTCTCTGGGTGTTGCCCATAGCGTGAGTGTCTGTGCAGAGCCCTCGGGCATTTCTGGTGCCTGCAATTGGAAACACATGTGGGGCCACTCAGAGTTTCCATGCAGACAGCGCAGTGTGGTTTGCAGCAGCTGGAGTTGGTTGACCGCCCAAAACTGTGCAGTTGCACCCTGTGGGGCTGGGGGGAAAAACAGGAGGGTGGTGGGACAGGAAGGGGCTGGGCATGGTGGGTGCAGCTTTGAGGGGACACAGCAGGGACGGTCAAGGACTCCGCTGAACCCCATCTCCCAGCCACGTCCACGGAAAGAGCTCTTCTGTGTTGTGCGAAAGCTCCCGAACCACGTAGGACAGCCGCCCACCTGGGCTGAAAGCTGCTGTCACTGTGTGAAGGGGCTCCTGGAGGGAGGTGGCCCCATGTATGCTTGGGGCATTCCGGGAGGTGCAGCAGACCACGATCCGTGTGCCAGGCCACGTCTGACTGCTCCCAGCCGTGACACTGCCCGGTCCTGCTCCCGGCTGCGCAGCGTCTGCCCTGTGCCCAGTCCTGTCCTGGCTCACCCTTCCCCTCGCCCACGTGTGGCTCCAACCGAGGGCTGCAGCTGCAGGGAAGGGACGTGGACTGCTCCGTGCTGCTGCTCCGTGCTGACACGAAGTGCTGCAGCCCAGCCAGCCGTCAGCTTGGGGCAGGGCTGTAAGTGGGATAAGATTTGCGGGAGATTATTTCCTGGAGCCGTCTGGCCAGCAAAGATTAGGATGTTCTGGCAGAGCTAATTACTCTAACAAGCATCTGCTGCTGGGACTGCAGCAGGCTGGGATGGGAGAACCGGAGCTGCCAGCGGAGCTGCCAGGATGTCCCAGGATGTCCCAGGTGGGGCCGTGCCGCCCGCAGTGTGCCGTAGGTGCCATTCCTATCAGTGAAACTGGTCAGGATTGCCTGTGATTGGGCAATGCTGGAGAACATCCAGAGTCAGCCTCAGCCACAGCCTTGGCATCGCGTTTGTAACGTCAGGGAGATGGAGGTGCTGCGGTGAGTGATCAAAGCAGCTCAGGGGAACAGCGGCAGGCAGGGAGCCCCGACAGCCCACGCAGAGGGGCTGGATCTGCTCAGGGCTGCGACAGCAGGGATCGCAGCACAGCTGGGGGTGGCACCACAGCGTGAGTGCAGGCGTGGTGCTGCTGATAAACAACTACAAGAACTGCAGGGCACCACCCTGAGAGGCAGAACGTGGAGTGTTTTAGGGTCATACAAGACTTATTATGGGATGTGAGAAAAGAGAGGGATCAGTGCACTTTGGAGAGGGGAAATCAAGCGTGAAAACAAGGAGAAAGGGTAAAAGCAGCTGTAAATGGATTGGTGCTCGGCACATTTGTTTGGCTGTACCCTTCACTGGGCAACAGCACAGCCTGCCCCGGCTGCTTCTTAAACCCCACTGCAAAGGATTCTCCTGGGGCTCTATTTTGTGCGTCCATGGAAGCTGTGTCAGCAGCTACAGTTGGATCACATGTCCCAGGGCCCGCAGTGCCAGCCTCCTAGCAGGTGGATGCTCGGGGTCATCGCGTGTCCTTCCCGGCAGGCTTATTCTGGGCTGGGCGATGGGCAGAGTGCCCTGGGAGCTGTGCTGTGTGAGCCTGGGGAGCTGCAGCAGGGAGGGAGCAGGGCAGGCCAGAGAGCACAGAGCCTGGGGTCAGCTGAGGCCCCCAGGGGTGCCTGTGTGCCCGTAGGAGAACTGCAGGTGAGAGTGTCCAAATGCCAGCTGGAGTGGGGCTGTCCCTCGAGGGTCCGTACGCAGGGTCCGTAGCTGAACTACCTTCACCACAATACTGAAAATCACACCCACAGGTGAAAAAGATTCCTGCCCAAGTGAAGACCCCTCCCCTGAGGGGTTTGATTCTGGAAGTACAGAGTCAGCGTTGTTACAACTGCGTGTAAATCACTGACCAGTCGTCGCCGGGAGGATAGGCTGGAAAAATTACCAACTCTGTGTCTTTGTGCACAAATATAGCACTGATGGTTCCATTTGGTGTGCTGGGTTTGTGGGAAACCACTGCACAGCCAGGCTTGGGCAATCCTGAAATAAACAAACAATGTCTGCTCACTGTATGATCATGGATTGCGCACACGGAGCAACGAAGCTGCCTTTGGAACAACACGACCTGGATGCATGGAGCAGTGCAGCCTCGCCTGCCGGGCTTGACAGCCACTAAGAGAAAAGCCTGCAGCTGCTGAGAGGAGACGTGCAGCCACGAGGAGAGGAGATGTGCGCGGTGTGGCCATGCATGCAGATGCAGGCATCCTGGCGAGGGCAGCAGCCAAGCCTGCACGTGTGCAGCACTGCAGGGGAGGGCGCAGCTGCAGCACACCTTGCTGGAGAAGCTGGGCGTCCAGACCAGGCCCACAGTGTGTGTAATCTCTGCATCCTCTGTTGTGCTGAAGTCTGAAATTGCTGCGTGTCCTTCGTTGGTCAAGGCCAGGAGGCAGCCGGGCTGGGCAGCGGGGATCCTGGAGCTGCCTGCTCCCAGGGCAGAAAGCAGCACCACGCTGCCTCCGTGCCCCCAGCAGTCCCAGCTCTGCCACAGGATTCTGGGCACAGGTTCACAGCTTCATGGTGCTGGGTTCCCCAGCGCCGCCTCCCATCCCCCAGCCCTGACAGTGCTTCTCCACAGCTCCTGTAGGGCCACAGTGCCAGCATGGTGTGCACCCACAGCAGCAGTGATGATGCTCATCATGGCTGCATCAGGCGCTGAGCAACCTGTTGTAGCTGTGGACGTCCCCATTCATTGCAGGAGAGTTGGACTGGATGACCGTTAAAGGTCCCTTCCAACTCGGAGGATTCTATGATTCTCTAAGCCGAGCTCTGTACAAACAAGTGTGGTTTATTAAGGCATTTCTTTGAGAAGTTGGCACTTGGGTCCAGGCTGTGCTGGAGCAGCCCAGTGTGCGGGCCGACAAGCAGCGCCCAATACATGCAGCTCAGCGAGACACGATACAAAAGTACAAACAAAGTAGAAAACAGGAATCATAGTACAATGTGTAAAAATAAATAAATGGAGGCTCGGCTCCTGGCTGGGCTCAGCAGCACATGGCTGCAACCCCCACACCGAAGAGGGGCCACGTGTCTGACCCTACCCTATGTGGCATGCAGGGGTGACCCATCCCAACATGCAGAGAGGAGTGGGGCTGCTCAGCCACCCAGCACTGCGCAGGGCTCACGCAGCCCCTCAGGGCGCCTCCGCACCGTCCCTGTGCCGAGCAAGGCGGAACATCCTCCCCTCCCAGAGCCACCTCAGCCCCCCATGGGCCTCAGGCTTGGCCCCGTGGCCTCCCCGGTGCCACCTGATTCTGGCCCTCTGTTGTCAGCCAGGGCAGCTCCCAGGGCTGCCAGCGCTGGGGACCTGTGGGCACCATGGGGTCATGGGGTCTGGGGGCAGCGTGGTGCTGGGGTGCAGGGCTGTGCTGGGACCTGTGGTGTGCAGAGATGGGGCTGCGGGCACAGGTGGTTCTCAGTGGGATGCACAGGGGCGGTGGGCGAAAGTGGTGGTTTTTGGCTGCTGTGATAAATATTTGGGGCTGGGGTGACCAACGAGGGTGCAGCCAATGGTGCGCACAGGCTTTGCACTTGAGGCTACAGAGTGGCTCTAGGAAAAGTGTGATAGGAAGGAAATCCCAAAATTCTGAAAGCAGCCCCAGATCCCCTTCTCAGACAGCTGGGGGTCCTCCCAGGCTGTGCTTTTGGGGCTGCCATGGCTCGTGTGCTCGGCTCCTGATCCTCACTCTGCACCTGTATCTGAGTGTGGGTCACAGCACCCTGAGCACCCAGGGCTGCAGCGCCTGGCGCAAGGACAGCACCCCCAGGGCCATGCCACGTGCCGCGAGCCGAGGTGAGCGCTGCACGAGGGCTGACATCAATTGTGAGCTCATGCCAGCTGCGAGCTGACACCAGCTGCAAACTGCTGGTATGAGGATGGGGACCAGCCCCAAGGATGTGTGGCTCTGCCTATTCCCACAGTGTGACATGAAGGAGCAGTGCAGTGCAGCTGCTGCACAGATGGCTGGGCACAGGGGCTGGGGATTCCGGCAGCCCCCCACGCCGTGGAGGTGGCCCCGCTCATCCCGGTGAGCACGGCAGGCTCCTGGGGAGCCCTGCTGCCCGCATCCCACGCTGTACCAGGACAACAGGTTGGCTGCCACCGCATCAGCCTCAGGCCACATGGCTTTTTGGGGTACCCCCCCCATGCTCCCCTGCAGCTGCAGGCTGGCCACCAGGCCATGGGCAGACGGAGTGAGAGGAGGTCACAGAGCAGCTGTGCCGGTGCCTTTCTCGGGGCCGCGCCATCCTGGGGTCGGCTATTGCAGTTCTGGCACTGCTTCTCCTGCCAGCAGTGCTGCCAGCCCAGTATGCAGACAGTGCCTGTGCCCGATGCCAGCCTGCAGCCCCAGAGGGCAGCCATGCAGCCATGCCCCAAGGCCCTCAGCCCTGGGATAGTGAGCCCTTAGGTGGGGCAGATGCAGTGGTGAGGGATGAAGGGGCCTCCGGGACCATAACAGATCCATTTTCCCCCCACCAGCCACGGACAGGCAAGCAGATAATGGGCACTGCCGTTTGCTCCCTGTCCAGCTAGGCCTGGGATGTGTTTCAGACCATGCGCAAGCAGGGTCACCCACGCTGCTTCCCGCAGACCTGCAGGCTGCTGCAGCTGAGCAGTGAGACCCTGTCTCTGTGAGCTCCCACGGGGACAGGGCCAGCCGGGACGGGCCAGCCCCTCACTGCTTCTGGGCTGCTGCACGGCTTGGGCAGGTGGCCGGGACAGAGCAGGGGCTGCAGGTGGCAGTGCTCTGACCCAGCAGGGCAGGGAGCGCCGCTCTGCTCCCAGCCCCTCTTAGAGCACGGAGTACCACAAAGCAGCAGCTTGCCAGGCGCTGGGACACCACGAGCAGTACAAGGAACCGTGCCTTAGGGTGCTGGCGCTGGGCTCAGCAGTCCACAGGGCACCAAAACCAGCACCGAATCTGCCGGACCACAGAGAGCGACGAGAGTCAGCAGTCCCAAAGCACGTGGGAGCCCCCAGCACGTGGGGCCCTGGAATGGGCAAGGTGCCGGGAAAGCCAAACCAGTACCGTGCCGAGCGGCTCTCGGCCTGGCCCCGCTCTCGGCCCCGTGTCTGCCGGGGAGGGCGGGGAAGTCCGTGGGCCCAGGCCTAAATCCTGAGCTCGGCCTCCTCAGAGGGCTCCAGTGAGTGCTCGGCGCTGATGGTGGAGGCGGAGGGCCCCTGTGAGATGCCAAAGGGAGAGACCACAGGGGAGCGGGCGGCCAGCGGGGACAGCGAGGGGGAGAAACTGGGTGACATGGCGGAGGACGAGATGGAGCCCTCGTGGCTGATGGGCGAGCGACGCAGCGACGATGGGTGCGGGAAGGTCCTGCCTGCTGGCGGCTTGGGGGGCACGGACTTGGCGCCCGGGTGGGCCACAGAGGTGATGAGGGGCGGGGGGTCGATGCGGGGCTTGGGCTCTGCCTTGGGCTTGGTCGGGAAGGGCTTGCGCAGGGAGCTCTCATCCTTGAGGCGGGCGATCTCCGTGAAGACGCTGGCCAGCGGCTGGAACTGGGGGCACCAGTTCAGCAGGTAATCCCAATTGTAGCTGCCACGGAGCTCCTCGTCGCTGGCCACGATGGCGGTGAGAGAGCCTTCCACAGAGGGCTTGCCATCCTCTGGGAAGGTGTAGTCCTGGGGCTGGGAGGAGACGCTGAGGCCGCAGCGCACGCCGAGAAAGGCGCTGCCTCCCCCATCCTCGCGGTACAGCTGCGACGTGGGCCCTGGGAGCAGCAGCCCGGAGCCCTTCTTGCTCTTGAACCACTGGGAGCTCTCCAGGGCGGCCGGCTCGCAGGAGATGTCGGACAGCTGGTCGGCATCCTGCTGGATGCCGGAGTCGGGGCCGCGGGCCGAAATGTGCTCCTGCATGGACGCTGTGATGCTGGCCACGCGTGGGTACTCGTTGATCATCCGGATCTCGTCGTCCTCAGCTGCCTCGGCGGAGCCTCTGCCACTGGAGTGCGAGGGGTCCAGGGAGCCGCCCCGCGTGTACGGCCCCGCTGGCTCCCCCCCGTACCCCGGCAGCGCTTGGTGGTAGATGTGCTCAGCCCCGGGGAGTGCCGGCTCCTCGTGGCCCAGCTTTTGCAGAGAGCTGCTCTGCACGTGGGCCAGCGGCCGGTCCCCCTCCGTCTTCTCGTGGCTCCGGCGGTGACGGGAGCGGACCAGCGCCAGCACGATGGCCACAGCAGCCAGCACGACCACAACGCCCAGCGAGGCGGCCACGGCCACCAGCAGCAGGTTGAGATCTGGAGCCAGGCCGAAGGAGGTGTGCGTGACGTCGATGGTGACCTGTGCAGAGGCTGAGCGGGAGGCTGGCAGCGGGCTGCGCGCCTGCACCTCAAGGCTCATCTCACGGGGCTCCCTCTTGGTGCGCCCGGCCCCGGCCTGGGGCTGGCTGTCCACCCGCAGGTAGATGGTGCCTGTAGTTTGGTTGATGGCAAAGTACGGCGAGGGCTTGGCCAGGTTGTACAGCACGACACCGTCGGCCCCCTCGTCCTCATCTGTTGCCAGGACCCTCCCAATGCTCTGCCCTTTGTGGGCACCCTCAGGGACCTCAAAGCTGAAGGAGGGGCTCAGGAAGATGGGATCGTACTCGTCCTCCCCGGTCACCAGCACCCGCACGGTCACCGTAGCAGAGGCGTTGCCGGCATCCGTGGCCCTGACGAGGAGCTGGAAGGCTTTGGCTCGCTCATAATCGAAGGTGAGCCGGGAACGCAGCTCCCCAGAGCTGCTGTTGATGGCGAAGGCGTCCCGGCCCTCTGCCACACCAGGCCCCCCCACTGGCTGCTCCAGAACTGCGTAGTGCAGCTCCCCAAACACCCCGGTGTCGGTGTCGATGGCACGCAGGGTGGTCACAAGCGTGCCGGGAGGCAGGTTCTCCCGCATGCTGGCACTCAGCACCTCCACTGGGAAGTACGGCTTGTTGTCATTGACATCCTTCACCTCAATGGCTACAGGCACCAGAGCGAAGTGCCCGCCTGGCACATCCATGGCCTGCACCACAAGAGCGTGCAATGCCTGCGTCTCCCGGTCCAGGGGCCGTGCCAGGCACAGGGCACCTGTGCTCTCATGGATCTGGAAGAGCCCGTGCTGGTCACCTGAGCTGATGGTGTAGTGAACGTGGCCGCGGGGCCCCGAGTCGGCGTCGTGGGCCGTCAGACGGAGCAGCTCTGTGCCAGGAGGCGTGCTCTCGCTCACTGCCGTGCGGTATTCGGCTCGGGCGAACACAGGTGGGTTGTCATTGACGTCCTGCACCGTGATGAGCACAGGCACCGTGGTGCTGCGCTGCGGCAGGCCCCGGTCCAAGGCAGCCACGGTGAGATTGTAGACCGGGATGGCCTCGAAATCTAAGGGCTCCACAAGCACCAACGCACCCTGTGTGCGTAGCTGCCCACCTGCCCAGGCCACCCGGCTCTCCACCTGGAAGGCATTGCCACCGTTGCCACTGACAATGGTGTAGTCGAAGCCGGCGTTCTCTCGGGAGAGGTCAGCATCGCCTGCGTCCAGCGTCAGCACAGTGGTTCCTGGCCGCAGGTCCTCAGGGACGCTGGCGTTGTAGTGTGGCACCTGGAAGATGGGGCTGTGGTCATTCACATCAAGCACCTGAAGCTGAACCGTGGCCCAAGACGAGAGGCTGGGGGAGCCGTGGTCACGGGCCTCCACCACCAGTTCCAGGGTGGGCTGGTTGGCATCAAATTCCACCGGTCGGATGGTGAACAAGGTCCCTGTGAGGGCACAAAGGCAGAGTCAGCACAGGGGGTCAGCAGGGAGCAGGGCAGGGTGTGAGGGTGGTCAGGGTTATTGGCTGCAGGGACAGGCATGCGGGATGCTTGATCTGCCTCCCTGGCCACTGCAGGCCTGGTGAGGGAGGAGCATGAGGGCCCCTTCCTCTGCAGGAGCTGCTGGAGCAACCCACAGCGTGAGCCCCCCCATAGCAGCCAGCCCCACGCACCGTTGCTGGGGTCAATTGCAACGTCAAGGCTGGGCACGGCCAGGTGGAAGGTGATCTCCCCATTGCTGCCCGAGTCCATGTCAGTGGCGCTCACGGTGAGAAGGATGCTCCCGGCAGGAGTGTGTTCTGGCAACGTCACCTGGAAGAGGAGGAAGCTCTGATCAGCACCGCTCTTCATGTGGGCACTGTTGCCGTTCTCCTGGAGCGGGCCAGCAGGGATGGGAGAAAGCCTGGAGCTGGCTAGGGCAGCCATGACAGAGTAACCCAGTGCAATGCTAGCCAAGGCCTTCTCCACCTCTGCACCAAGGCCATGGGTGGAGCCCGCAGGCACCTGTCCCACATGCATAGCATGCAGCCTCGTATGTGTGACTTCTGAGCTACTACAGCATCCAGATATTGACCTTTTTCTCTGCTGATCCCAGTGGTGTCTGCTTGTTCTCAGCTTTCTGACTGCAGTGACAGCAGGAGGGGTGCTGGGCTGTGGCCCAGAAGGACAGGGACCAGGATAGGCTCAAATCCATCCTCAAAAAAGTGCTCTCTGTCTGCTACACGCGTGCTCGTGAGCGAGTGCAGGCAGTACCTGGTAGAAGGCCTGGCTGAAGGCTGGAGCGTTGTCATTCATGTCCTCCACGATGACGGTGAGGTTGGCCTCGGTCTCGTGGCGGCTGTCGGAGGCTCGCAGTGTGAGGCTGTAGCGGCTGCGCTGCTCGTAGTCCAGCGGCCCCGTCAGGGCGATGCGTCCCCCATAGCGTAGCACACTGAACGTTCCCACAGCATCACCATCCAGCAGGAGGGTGTAGGAGAGCGCCGGGCCCGAGTCCACATCGTTCCCCGTCAGCTGGGCTATCTGGGTGCCAAGCAGCATGTCTGTGGAGAGGTGAGGCGTGAGCCAGCATCCCCATCTCCTCAGAGGCACTGGCTCACGTGGTGGGAAACCTGAGCACTGGGGGCAGCAGGGAGATGCTGAGGTGCAGAGGCAGGTCCTGGGAGTCAGGCCGGGGATGGGGCACGGATGAGGGCAGGAAGCTGGCGGGGCGGGGGCGCGCAACCAGAGCCCTCCTGGTTTGGGGCCAGGGAGGCCAGAGCTGAGTTCAGCTGGTTCCCTCAAGACACAGAGCTGCACAACCCGCGGGCACCAGGACGTCACAGATGGGCAGTGCTGGAGGCTCAGAGAACTCAGTCTAAGGGCCAGCACAAGCCAGCCCTTGGCAAGGGAACAGGCCCACTGGGTGCTTCTGTGCCACCCACAGGCGTCCACCACAACCCAGTTCCTGCTGTTAGTGACACGTTACCTCATAGGGCTGAGAGGCACTTACTTTCTGGGACCCGCACCTCCCAGGGAAAAGGAATGGTGGGGCTGTTGTCGTTGATGTCCATCACCACAACTGTCAGCGTAGCAGAACCTACGAGAGGGGGTGTCCCTCTGTCCATCGCTGTTACCACCAAGCTGCAGGAAAGCACAAAGGCAAAGCAGGAGGGTCACAACCACATGTCAGGAGCAGTGTGCACACAGCATCTGGAACAGGAGGACGCTGCACATGTGCACAGGTTGGAGCACGTAGTAAAACTGTGCACAACTGGAGCGCATGGGGCAATGGATGTGTACAGAGCATCTGGAGCGGGTCAATGGATGTGCACCTATCAAGAGCATAGGATGCACATCTGGGTGTATATTTGGAGGGCAGTGGGTTTTTGTCCCGCACCTGGAGCATATGAGCAGGCCGTGCATGTGGGCACAAGTGTCTGGAGCATCTGGTAGGCAGTGCATTAATGCACAGACATGGCACGTAGGCATCCACAGCTGGGGGCTTTTGCAAGGGGAGGGCAGTGGATGTTTTCAGTCTGTGAAATGGGCAGGAGGCTGGGATGCGCATGGGAGAAGAGCTGGGCAGAGCAAGTGGGGTGAGCAGGGGACAGACAGGGGACAGATGGCAGCATTTGGGGCGTATTTGGGAACTAGGGAACATGTGGAGCCTCGGTTTGAGTGGAGCAGCGGTGGGTACATGAATGGAATGAATATCCTCGGTATTTCCTAGGTATTTCCTTGCCTTGGAAAAGGGGAGATAGATGTGGAGCAGGGAAGCATGGATATGGCAAAGGGAATGAGGTCTGGGTGGGGTGGTGGAAGTTGTTCCTTGTATCTGGGCCATGCTCGTGTACAGAGGTAGGGGAGGATGTAAACCCATCTCACATAGCTGTGGTTAGACTGGAGGATTAAAGAACCTGTATGTGTGGTGAGGGACCCAGAGGACTTGGACTGAATGCAGGGGGACTTGCAGGATGGTTGAGGTTGACGCATGGCTGCTGGGGGACACTTAGTAGGGCAGGAGGGTGCAGTGTGTGGGAGTGGGCAGAAACTGAACAGATCTAACCTGGGTTAAACAGGCAGGAAAGGAAATGGATGCAACTACTGAAGAGTCCGCTGCCCCCTCCACAGCCTACTTGGATTTGCAAAGGCCAGGCTGCACGGAGCTCAGGCTCATCTCATGGCCATCTGTCACGCCCTCGTTTGATACCCAGGTTTCCACTTAGTCCTGGTTTCTGCTGTTTGGCAACAGCTTGGTGTGGCACCAAGCAGCAAAGTATCCTCCGCAACCCTGGGGCTGCTGCTCCTGTGTCACTTTCATATCTAGGGTGCAAGTTGGTCCGGCCCTACTCACCGGGTCTGGGACCAGATCTCCCTGTCCAGGATGGCAGCAGTGGTGATCGTGCCGCTCTGAGGATCGATGTGGTATAAGCCTGTCATCGGCAGGGACTGGTTGATGGCGTAAGTCACCTGCCCGTTCATTCCCTGATCCAGATCATCTGCTAGGACCTGCAAGGCCATCGGAGAGATTCAGCAGTGCGCTTTAGAGCCCTGTAAACAACGGATCTCCAGAGCAAGACATACGATCCACAGGTGCCAGCCTTAGGCACAGCCCCCACCTCCTCCTCCTGGCACAGCGGCCAGGGGAACCATTGTCCCTGTTTTTGCCCCCAGTGCTACCTGGATAACTGGGGAGTCATAGCTCTGGGACTCCCAGATGAATGCCACGTAGTTCTGCAGCTGGAAGCGTGGCAAGTTGTCATTCACATCTTGCAGGTTGAGGTTTATGGCCATAAAGCCAAAGGAAGCCGTTGTCTC
This sequence comes from Tetrao urogallus, assembly GCF_951394365.1. NCBI lineage: Eukaryota > Metazoa > Chordata > Aves > Galliformes > Phasianidae > Tetrao > Tetrao urogallus. The sequence goes on along the minus strand of NC_136813.1, from coordinate 160,282 downwards.
TGCCTGGACCACAAGGCGCAGCCGGGGGCTGGCCTCAAAATCCAGGCTGCTGGAGTCCTGAACTGAGATGGCACCTGGAGAGACAGCAGGGTGGGGGGAGAAGGGGCAGGTGATGCACCAGCACACCCAGCCCTCACCTCTGTTGTTCCCTTGCACTTAGTCCATCCCTCCGTCAGTCTATCCATTCTCAAACAGGAGCACAATGAGCTTCCTTCAAACCAAAAGCCTTCTCACGATCCACACTGAGCTGCTGTGCTGGTAAATTCTGCACAGTGCTCGGGAGAGACACCTTGCATTGGCATTAAAGCATGCAATAGTCTTCCCAGTGGGGACACATCTGGTATAGAATCATAGACTCCTCAGTGTCAGAAGAGCCTTTAAAGGCCATCCAGTCCACAACCCTGCACTGCACAGGGACACCACAGCTCCATCAGGTTGCCCAGGGCCTGATCCAGCCTCACCTGCAAAGTCTCCAGAGATGGAGCACCAACCACAGCACTGGGTAACCTGCTTAGTGCCTCACCACCCTCACCGTATTACATCTAACCAAAATCTACCCTCTCTGAGCTTGAAACGGCCACTTTAGGTGAGAACTGCCCCATGTCGAGCCCCATACTGCAGAGCTAGCTCATCAAGCCCTAGCCTGACGTCAGCTATCTGCACTATTTGTCTAGGCTGAGTCCATACAAAGAGACTGAAGGGCTGCAAACGGTTCTTGCAAGGAGCCTGAGGACACACATCCACATAAGCATGGGCTCTGCCCATGACACATTGCTGTCCCACCCAGGAAGATCATGGGGCTCCTAAAGGATCTACTGAAACAGAGCCAGGTAATTAGTGCAATGGCATGAGGTTCAACAGAGGAAAATGTCAGGTTCTGCACGTGGGACGGAGTCACGCTGGATGCAGGCACAGGCAGGACAGCAGCCCTGCAGGAAGGAACCCGGGGCTGTCAGTGACTGCAGGCTCAGTGTGAGCCAGCAGTGTGCATCTGGGGTGCACTAAGAAAGCACAGCCAGGTGGTCAGAAGAAGTGATTCTCTGCCATATTTAGCACTGGCGTGGCCTCGCCTTGACTACTGTGTGCAGTTCTGGGCCACACAATATAGAAGTACGCCAAGTTACATGGAAGCATCCAGATGAGGGCAACAAAACCCATAAGAAGGACTGGAAGACAAGGGGAGAGGCAGGGTGCGTGGGAACAGGCAGAGCTGGGCATGGGGAGGGTCAGGCTGGGCATTAGGAAAAACCTCCTTATCACAAGGCTGGTCAGACACCGGACCAGGCTCCATGGAGAGACGCTCGATGCCACATCCCTGCTGGTGTTTGGAGGCTTTGCATAACGCTTCAATTGTAAGCTCTAGCTTTTGTTCATCCCTCAGGTGGCCGGGGAGCTGGATTCAGGGGTCTCTGTAGTTCCCTTCTGCTCTGTTCTACGCTATGCTATGCTGTTCTCTACTAATGACTGGCAGCATTCCCAGTGATGCATCCAAACATGAAGAGGAACTGACTCGGTGCTGCAGCGCAGCTTAAAGCCAAAGTGTGCCACTGCTGGCAGCCGGGGGGGCTGGGGAGCCACACAGAGCTGCCCCGTGCCTGCCCCATCTTCATGGTGCTCCAGAACCTGCATACGGTCACAGTGTGCAGCCTGCTGCCCAAGGAGGAAGCAGAGATGTGTTTCCCAGGCAGACAAATGAGACCTGAGGGAAAAATCCTTCTGGGCACTTTGGTGGAGGAAACGTTTCCTCGCTGACATGAAGTCACACTGCCACAGAACCAAGGCACAGCCAGGGCATGTCCAGGATGGCTGGGGAACTGCTGGCAGACGCAGCCCAAGCAGCGACAAGCCGGGATCTGACAGGACAGGGATCACACAGACATGGCAGGGGATTTGTGTGGCACTGCTGAGCTGGGGCCCTTTGGCTTGGAGGAGACTGAGGGGTGAGCTCATCACTGTTTATGCAAAGGCTGAGTGGCAGGAGAACGGAACCAGGCTCTTCTCAGTGACGTCCAGTGGTGGGACAAGGGGCAATGGGTGCAAGATGGAACGGAGGAGGTTCCACATAAATATGGGAAAAACTTCATGGTGAGGGTGAGAGAACAGTGGAATGAGCTGCCCGGAGGGGTTGTGGGGTCTCCTTCTTGAGACATTCAAAATCTGCCTGTATGCCTGTATTCCTGTGTGATCTGCTCTGGGTGTTCCTGCTCCAGCAGGATTGGACTCGACGATCCTTCAAGGTCCTTTCCAATCCCTGTCATTCTGTGATTCTGTGACTGCTGGCCTGTGAACCAGGACTTTTCCAACTTGCCACCCCATCAGCCCCTCTTGCACTTCACACAGCAGCTCCAGTGCAGCCCCACTTCTCCCTTTTGCATGCAGCATCAGGCGGGCAGACTGCTATGGCAGTGTGTGAACCCCTTCACAGGCAGCAGCCCCTGGGACTCAGAACACACAGTGCACCACCCCTAGGTGCAGCTGCTTTCCACAAAGACCTCTGTGAATCTGACTGAATTTTCAGCACCTGCCTTTTCTTTGTCTCTGGGTTTCAGGAACTGCACCGTGGCAGCTGCCAAGCTGTGTTTGGAGCTGGGATGACTCTAGGAGTGACAGAAGCACTGCAATGAGGCACACAGGGAGGTGGAACCCAGCACTCCGGGCAGGCAGGGTGCAGGCAGGGTGGGTCAGCTGCAGCAGGAGGTCTGCAGTTGTAGCTCAGCTTCCTCAGGGCTGGGGCTGCAGACTGATGTGAGGCTGGGACGGGTGCTGTGACCTGGTCTGGCCTCTTCCCCATGATCCCAGTGTTCAGAGGCCTCTTCACAGCAGCAGCACAGGGTAATGAGTGGCTTGCAGTGACTGCAAGGTGACTGTAGAGCAGCTGAAGGGACACCTGATGACACAGTCACTGTGGCTGGCAGCTGTTAATAGGGGTGCTAATGGTCTGCATGCCGTGCCATACTGCAGGCAGCTCACAGGGACCTGCACAGTGGCCATGGGCTCAAGCACAAGCACTGTGGCCAGAATGGTCTGGAATCCTGTTCCAACCCCAGTCATCCAGCAGGCTATAAGAAAATTGCATTTTCACAAGAAGCTCCAGCTTGACCTTTGTGTCTGCAGACCTTCTTATATACCAGCCTCTTCCAAACTGTAGGGCAAAAAAGGTCCCCCCTCACCCTAGACTCAGCCAGGACTTCCTTGATGTCAGGGGAAATGTAGCCCTTCCAAGGCTGCCCTTTGAAGCTTGTGGTGCAACCAACAGCAGCTTGCCTAGGGTCACTGGGCAGCGCCCTGCAGCCTGCCTCACTTCTCTGCTGGGCCATCAACCCCCCACAAGCACCACTGTGATGTTCAGCGTCTGCTGACTGCTCAGGGCACAGCGCAGAGATTAGAAATGTCCACAGGTCAGTGAGCTGTTCACCATTTTTGTCACCTCTGGGACCACGCAGCCATAACTACACAGCAGTGCCACAGTCACAGCAGCTAACATGCACACTGTCACTATAAGGCATGGCAGCCCAGGTGCCTGGCTCTGAGATCCCACCTGGGCTGTGTCGTTTGGCCATGGCTGGCTGTCTAAGGCAGGGGCACATCCAGATCACCTCTTAGCAATGTTGTGGCCTCTGCTAACTCCTGAGCAGGGCTTGTGAATTTTTTAGGAAAAGTCCAATTAGCAGGGACCAGTACTTTGCCAGGAGCTGTACCAGCCTCCTCTGGACACTGATGGGATACTAACACTATTAGATTTAGTAGGATAGAGGTGTAAACTGCATTCCTCTGCCTTTGGAGGACTCTGAGCGCTGTGATAGCTGAGCAGGCACTGGCAGAGCACAGGCGACTCTCCCTTGCTGCTTCCCTGTGTGGTTCTGGTGCTGTACCTGAGCTGGGCTGGATAAGGAAAGCGTTCTTCTCGTTGCCACTGATGATGCTGTATGTGATGCGCCCAGAAGAGCCCCCCATGTGCATAGCTTGGATGCTTGCGACAGCAGTACCTGGAAAGACAGGAAGCAGTGTTGGATGGGCAGCACAGTCTCAGGGCAGACTGAGGGTCAGGATGGTTTATAGGTAGCACATGTCATACCACAGGAACGCAGCCCTGCCTGATGACACTGCTGTCAAAGTACGTGAGAACCAATGGTAAACTCTGGGCTGGAGATGAGACTCCTGGGGCCTGTCTACGGCCCTTCTATGCTCTCAGTGTGAACCCTGCAGCCATTCCACCAGCAAGTGGGCACTGTGACTGCCCACAGCGATCAGAACGTCTTGAGGCAAAAGCTCACAGGATCGTCACCCCGACACCCTGGGCTCAGTCAGGCCCCGCCATCCCCCTGGGTCTACCCAAAGCATGACACGACTTCCTAAGGCCCTGCAGTGCTCCCTGGTCTGAGTTCCAGCCCACGGAACTATTCTAGCTTGTCACCCACCTCCCCCCCATCCCATCCCACTCCATCTCAGCTTGCGCCGAGCGTTCTGCCCAGCAGACACCTGGAGCAGCATTTTCTGGCAGGACCACTTCATTGGTGCTCCGGGGAAAGCGCAGCCCCCGGTAGGGCTCTTCCTGCAGATGGATCACCACTACACCAGTGGAGGAAAGAGCCGGCTGCCCCAGGTCCGTGGCCAGGACGAAGAGTGTCCGCTGGCGCTGGCTGAGTGAGCTCAGGGGCTGCAGCAGCTGGATATCCCCTGTGTAGGAGTTGATTGAGAAGGCCGAGTTCGGGGTGGCAAGGCGATACAGAATGGAGGCATTGGCACCCGCATCCCTGTCCTCCGCCCTCATGGTGGCCACAACTTGCTTGAGCGGCGTGTGGCGAGACAAGCTGACAGTGAGCGGGCTGTGCAGGAAGGCAGGAGCGTGGTCATTGACATCCCGCACCGTGACCGTGACACGCACAGCTGCGCTTTTGGGCTCCCATGGTGCTGAGTCCACAGCCTTGGCCAGAAAGCTGTAAGTCGGCTGGCGTTCCCGGTCCAACTCCTGGGCACTTGTGATGCGTCCGCTCTGCGGCTCCACCTGGAACATGCCCAGGGACTCATTGCCCAGGTAGTAGGTGACCTGCCCATTGGTGCCCTCATCGGGGTCCTTGGCTTCCAGCTGCAGCACCAGGGAGCCAAGAGGCAAGTCCTCGGGCACCTCCACCACGTAGCTGGCTTGAGCAAAACCAGGAGCGTTGTCATTTAAGTCCAACACCTGCACATTCACTGACATGGTTGCACTGCGCGGTGGGGTGCCGTGGTCTTGAACCACTACTGTGAGGCTGTAGAAAGCAACTTGCTCTCGGTCGAGGGCACGTGCAGTGGAGAGCACACCAGAGACAGGGTCTAAGATGAAATCCTGCTCAGGATCTCCATCTAGAAGAGAGAAGGAACAGCGAGACAGCATGACTGTGCACTTGAAGTTGGCACAGAGAGGGTCCTGGACTATGCTGCCTGGGATGGTAGAGTGAGCTGGTGTCTGTAAAGCCCCTGTGGGACTGAACCTCCTCAGGCCCAGAGTGTGTGTTTGAGTACATGTGTTGCGCTCCACCAGCTCACTGACCAGTGCAATGCCACAGTAAGACAAGGCATAACAGCAAAGACTTGGCAATCCATAAATTCCACAGGCCATAGCAAGCAAGAGAGGTACGGAGCCAGTCTGAACCTGGGGAAATGGACAGAGTGTGAGCAATGCAGCCTGTGCACATCCTGGAGTGCTTTTTACTGGGGCAGAGGAATCAGAAGGTTGAGAGAAGGGAACAGCTACTCGTGGTCCAGGGCAGGAGAGAAATGATGGAGAACAGGAATTGCCAGAGGTGATGCTTCCCAGAACTCCTGGCAACCATGGTGAGCAGCCATTACTCTCGTCCAAGAACGGAGCTACAGAGCTCCCGCGCCCCTGTGCTCACCTGCCACGCGGTACTCCAAGCGCCCGTTCTCGTCTCCGTCAGGGTCAGTGGCACGCAGGGTGTAGAGCGCCACGCGGCTCTGGTTCTCAGGGACCTCCACAGAGCAGGACTCACTCTCCAGCTGTGGTGCGTGGTCGTTCTCATCCCCTACTGTTATCCGCACAGTTGCCTTGGAGAGGTTGGGGGGCAGGCCACCATCCCGGGCATAGACTGCAGGAGCACAGCAAGAGTGCTGCAGAGTATGCTGCAGACTGGGAGCTACTACCGGTGCCACCACGGGCGGCTGCCCAGGCAGTCACAGGGCAGCAAAGAATGGGAGCGCTGCCGTTTCTGTATACCCGAATCACCCAACAACTCCGCGTGCTCCACAAACCTCCATTACTTCCCACATCCTGCCCTCCTTGCAGTGCTGCTCTGTCCCAAAAGCAGAGAAAGTGCATCTGCCTGCTCCATGCCCTCCACCTCTCCCTCCCCAGTGCCTGCTGCTCCCTCCCATGCCCCAGCACAGCCGTACCCATCAGCACATGCTGCTCCTGCTCCTCACGGTCCAAGGGATGCGTGGTGACAATGAGACCTGTCTGCGGGTGGATGGAGAATGGCCCCCCAGAGAGACCTCCATAGGTCACCTGTCCGTTGGCACCTGCAGGAGAAGCACGTTTGAAGGTAACCCAGTAGCAACACCAAGAACCTCTCACTTGGCTCACAGCCCTGTACTTCCTTCCTCCCAGGGGTGACACTGAGGAAGAGGGTGATCTGACTCCATAGCAAGTAAAGGCGTGGGGAGAGATGTGTGCTGGAGGGAAGCCTCAGCCCTGTTCGGCTTGTAGAAGACAGGACAACAAATCTCCTAAGAACAAAGGGCACTGACTTGGGAAGCGGAGGGAATTGCAGCCCCTGTTCTCATCCCCAGCTTCTTCCCAGGTCTGTCCCATCCCTCATCGCCAGGTCAGCCGATTGTCCCTCCCTCCATTGTCAAACATGCACTGCAAACCAGGCAGGAGGGAGCACATCTTGTCCTGTGTGCTGTGTCTCCAGAAGGTCCCTGATTGAACCCTGCATCCTCACCCAGGTCCCGGTCTGTGGCCAGCACCTGCAGGACAGGGCTGCCAGCTGGAAGGTTCTCCGTGATGTGCGCCTCGTACTCAGGCTTCTCAAAGGTGGGAGCTTCATCATTGACATCCAGCACCAGTATGGAGAGTAGCTGCGTGGCTGAACGGCGCGGGAAGCCATGGTCAGCAGCCACCACAGTCAGGTTGTGTTGCACCACCTCCTCACGGTTCAGAGCCCGCACAACAGACAGAGCACCTACAGACACGGGGAGAGGGGTGAGCAGGGTGAGCAGGGATCATGTGGCTTTGAGGCCAACCACCCACGGACAGAGCTGTTGCAAGTCTGCAGGGATGGAGGGGAGCCAGGGCAGCCAGGTCTCAAGACAGCAGGGTCACCCCAGCCAGGTGTGCACCCACAAATTCTTCACAACTTCAGGTGACCTCAACTGTCCGGCCCACACTCTCCTGCACGTGCAACACCCCCACATCTGCCTGCACCCTGCCCAGCCCCCACAATGCAGTGTCACCCTGCACCCTGCCCAGACCCCACAATCCAGTGTCACCCTGCACCCTGCCCAGGCTCTCACCGGTGCTGGGGTTGAGGTGGAAGCGCCCATCGCTGTTGCCCGCTCGCAGTGAGTAGCTCACTCGTCCATTCTCTCCCAGATCGTTGTCCTGGGCCACCACATGCAGAGCCACAAACCCAGTCGGCCGGTCCTCGGTGACGCTGATGGCAGCGGGCGACAGGAAGACGGGCGCGTTGTCGTTCACGTCGGTCACGAACACACGCGCCGTCACAGCGGACGAACGGCGCTGGCTGACGTTGCGGGCCTGGTCCGTGGCCTCCACCACCAGGAGGAAGGAGGCCACGGCCTCGCGGTCGAGGCTCTGGCGAAGGCTCAGCAGCCCCGAGCGGCCGTCGAGCTGGAAAGGGCCCCCCGGGGGCTCCTGGCGCAGCAGCGCGTAGCGCACCTGGCTGTTGGGGCCGGCCCCGTCCCCATCCAGAGCCTGGAAGGTGAAGACAGACGAGCCGGCCTGCGCGTCCTCAGGCACCACGATGGTGATGGGGTCTTCGGGGAAGGTGGGCGCCTGGTCGTTGCAGTCCTGCACGTGGATCTGCACCAGCACCAGCCGGCTGGACGGGTAGCCGTGCTGCGTGTCCTCGGCGCTCACTTGCAGCGTGTGCCGGGCCCCGGCCTCGTAATCCAGCTCCCGGGCGGCGTAGATCTCCCCTGTCATGCTGTCAACAACAAAAGTGCCGTCCCCGCCACCTCCTACCACCGTGTAGGTCAGCTGTCCCCGGGCAGGGGCATCGGGGGGGGCCACTGAGCCGATCACAGAGCCCGGCCTGACCCCCTCCGGGGGCTGCAGTGTCAGCACGGTGGCATCGGGTCTGGGCAGCAAGCGGGAGGAGGGCAGCACCTGCGAGGAGAGGAGAGACAGCAGTCAGGGATGCGCTCTGGGAGGGATGCTGGGGAGCCGGTGGAGAGGGGACGCGCAGACTGCAGGTTCAGGGAGGCCAGGTCACAAGTCCTGTGGCCTGAAAAATACACGGAGAATGAGCACAGGCTTGACGGGGTGAAAGACGAGCTTCACCTGGGGAGCTGTGGCAGGTAAGGACAGAGCTGCTGACTGAGCAGAGAAGGTTCTGGGGCACCAGTGTATATGGGTATCTGAAGAGAGAGTGTATGGCTCTTTTCCGTGGCACCCAGCGAGAAGACAGGTTTCGCTGGGCACAAATGAGAGCGCAGTAGGTTCCACCTTGACACCAGGAAGTCCTTCTGTATGGGTGGGTAACTGAGCACTGGCACAGGCTGCCGAGGGAGGTCTCCATCCATGGAGACCTTCAGAAATCACCAGGACGTGGTTCTGAGCAAGCAGCTCTGGGTGGCCTGCAGCAGGGAGTGGAGCAGATGGCCACAGATGTGCCTGCAGCCTCAGCTGTGCTGTGATCCTGTGAGTGGGTTAGGTACTGCAATGGGAACAGTTGCCAGCAGAAACAGCTTTGAAGAGAAGTAATTCTCGATCAGATGAGTGGTACAGAGAAGACAATTTAGTATGATCCAAAGATACATGAATACTATTATTAATCTAATTAAAGATACTGCTACTAATTCAGGGGTGACAGTGAAAAGCAGTAGTGCCATCTGATGGGAACATATCTCGAAAAAGTCAGTGCACTCATGTGAAAGAGCTGGGAAAAAGAGAATCCAGCAAAACTATCAACCTGGAGGAGTATCAGAACCAGTGACTGTCAAGCAAATAGCTCCATTATGGGAATGCAAACAAGCAATTCAGCCTGGTCTCATTACTTTGAAAGCTGCATAAGAACTTCAAAGACAAGAACAGCTACAGACATGGCATAAAAAGGAAATGTTTTCAAAACGTGTTGTGGAATGGCTGAAGGCAGATGTGCCAGTCTAACGTGGGACTTCTCAAGCACAACGGAAATACAGCAAGTCTAATTTAATGTAATAATAAAAGGAAGCTGCGTACACGATGGGCTCACTGAGAGTGTTATGGGCACTGCCTGCACTCTGTGCAGCAGAGCATCAGATGGGAACATCGAGCGGTGATGGAACTGCAACGACACGATAGGATGTGAAACAGCACGCCATGAAAGTGCATCGGCTGCAGGGAAGCTGGAGTCTGCTGTACAATTAAGCTCATTACTAACAACGGGGAAAGGAGCTGGCGATCTGAGCCAACACACCAGACAGTGAGCGCCACAATTTGGCAGACATGAAGAAAACCCCACATGCCTGGAGAAAAAAATGCCAGGAGGAATTAACGTCTCCAGGCAGGAGAATTCTAAGATCTTCCCCACAAAAGCACATCTAGGACAGGGCGGACTGTCCAAGTCTGGAGAAGACAAGTGTTCAGACTTTGTGAATGAGGATTTATGCACAGTGGCCACCAGAGCCATCCTTTCCCATCCCAGGTCCTCCACACAGATGGTGAGGCCGGTGCAACAGCTGAGCAAAGGCAGTGGCTGCTCTGGGTGGAGAGTAAGGATGGTACAGAGGAATGCTGTAAGTAGCTGCACGGTGTCCTCTGAGAGGTGAGCAAGGGGTGGATGGTGCAGGGCCCAGAGCGGTTGGGGTGCTGGATACCTGGACACGAACGATGGCTGAGGTGCTGCAGGGCACCATGCCCCGGTCGCTGGCTGTCACAGTGAAGACGTACTCAGCGCGGTCGGAGCGGCGCAGCACCGTGGCAGTCCGCAGCTCCCCAGTGGCTGTGTGCAGTGTGAAACGCTCTGCCCAGGCTCCTGTGGAGAGAAGGTGAAATGCTGCAGAGAGAGGAGGGAGGGTGGGGGCACGTGAGGACGGAGGAGAGAATGTGCTGTGGCAGAGCATCCGTGTGCCTCTGAGGGTCACAGCTGCGTGCCGAAAGCCAGGCTGGCAGCTCGTACCTATCAGTGAGTAGGTGATGGTCCCATTCTCACCCTCGTCAGGGTCCTTGGCTTGCAGCGAGGCAACAAGAAGTCCTGACGGCTTCTCTTCCAGCACCTGCAGAACAGCCCAGGGAGCAACTGAGTGACATCCCTCACACCATCCCTGAGACCCCAGCGCAGCAGCATCTACGTCCTCCTACACCCATCCTGCACCTCACCCAGGGCACAGCGCCCCAGCCAAGACCCACAGGCTGTGCCTGAGGCTGGGTGATGTGGGGAAGCTTGCAGACGAGCAGGTGGAGGGAGGTCCTGCCCTACCAACTGTCCTGTGATGCCACAAGGCTTAGTGCAGCTCAACAGCTTTGGTGCATGCTGCAGTGGTGAACTATAGGGTGATGGAGGGACACTGCCCATGTTACACCCTGGGCCTCTGCAGTGAGGAAAATCCCCTCCACCCCAGAAGAGCCCTTCAGAGGGAAATGTCTGAGCACTTCCCATCCTGGAAGTGGAGAGAGTTCCTTCAGCTCCTCTCAGCCAGTACAGGTGGTTCACGGTCCCTGGAAATGCAGCAGGCAGTTCTTCCTGCACACACACTCTGACTCTTAGGGCCTTTCCCTCCTCTCCTTTGCTCCCATCTAGCGCTGCTGTCTGCAGGATTTAAGGCTACCATTTTGTGTCAGTGCACCATGTGCTCAGCTAACCCCACACTCTGGGCTTCCTGACAGAAGCCACATGGAGCAGCACCGCATGGAAGCTCCCTTCCTGGACAGCTGTCAAAATGGACACATCCCCATTACAGACCCTCCCCATTCATCATTTGGGGTACCCTCAGTGCCCCACACCTGCTGGCAGACTGTTCCTTCTCTGGCACAGACTCTTGCACCTCCCCACACCCCTGCAGCAGAGCAGGAGCCCTACTCAGCACAGACTGCGACCCGTTCCCATCAGTACAAGACTGTCACAGACCAAATTCTCATCCTACAGCACAAACCATGCTCACAGACCCAGCTCTCTGACCTCTGTGTGGTACCACTTCAACGCATGCATGCATGCAAAAGGCAAACACAATCCATGCAAGAATGTAAGGGAAGAGGCTGCAGGCCCTCGGGAGGAAGCATGTGCTAACGCTGCTGCACAAGCTGTTGGCACAACGCTGGTGGTGCTCTGGGGGGGGGAAGGGGGGGACAGAGGAGCTGGACTTGTTTATCCAGGCCAAGCAGTGATGTGACTGTACTCTGTAAACACTGGGGAAAGGGGAGGGAAATTCCAAGGAGAGAGAAGAGCTCTCTAAGCAAAAACACAATATTGGCACAAGAACAAATGAGTATAAAGTGGTCAGAAATTAGTTTAGGCTGGAAATTAAGAGATGGTTTCTAACTACTAGATCAAGGAATCTGGAACAGCATTTTGCAGCAGTGATGGAGGCAGAGGACCTTCTAAATATAGCTGGCTGTTTATGAGGAGGACTGTCTGCGTGGACACCTCAGAACTGTGCTTGAGAAGACCCCTCCAAGCCCCTCTCTGTTCCAGGCTGGGGCAGGGCTTTCTCCTCGTGCTGTTCCTAATGGCCTTCAACTGAGATGCAAAGGGCTCCCACGTTGTGCACAAAGCCACACTGCTCGTCCACCAGGAATCAAACTCCATTTGAGAAAGCAGTGACTCAGCGGGGGAGCGAAACAAGCATCATCGGCACGGGCTGCGTTAGAAACGCCATTTCAGATGCTCAGAGGAATCAACAACAACAGAAGCGGTTTTGCCTCTGCAAAAGCCTCAACTTCAGTAAAACTCCTGCCAGGCAGCGGCGTGCAGCTCAGAGAAGAAGGCTGCTGCAAATGCCAGCCTGGCCCACAGCTCAGAACCGCCTCGACGAGGGGCACGGCTCCGGGAGCGGCAGCAGCGGAGACAGAGAGGATGCGAGAAGTACGGAGCGACTCTCCTGCGAAAAACCTTCCAGCTTCCAGCAGCCTGTGGCTCAGTCACTTCCTGAGCCACACATCGTATTTTTGTTCAACAGACTTTGATGGATTTTTTTTCTTTCCATGAATTCATCTAATTTTGAACCCATGCGACTTTTGGCAATGATTTCACGTTTTAATTACGCTCCGCATGAGGAAGTTCTGTCTTTGTTTTTAAACCTGCTGCCTGGTCATTTGCTACCAAGCTGCCTAGTTTTTGTACTGTGAAAAAAGGACCTTCAATTTCCACACAACTTTCTTCGCACCGCTCAGGGCACACCTCGGATGTATGTTCCCACAGTTTCTATCATGCCAAAGAATGTTCAAATATTTTCTATCTGCATGGAAACCATTATCTACCGAGATCACATCAACACTCCTTTCTCAAGCCTTCTTAGCACTACTGCTGCTTCAGAGCGACGGGGGCAGAGCAGAGAGCGTACGCAGAATTGGAGATGCAAGGTTTTCTTCCAGTCTCTGCTCCTTTCTGATAAAACCCAGCATTTCTGACTGCTGCTGAGACCTGAGCTGACATTTTCAAAACGCACTTACAGCAATGCCTCAATTTTCTCCCTAACTTCAGCAGCCACCTCAGAGCCCATCGCTGTGCAGAGTGAAATTTATGCTGCTTTTCGCCACGTATGTTATCACTTTCCAGTTAGAAACAGCGAATGCCATCTTCCATCTTCTTTCCTCATTGGACAGTAAAAGATCCTTCTGCTGTTCTTCACTGTGAGACCTCAGCTTTATTACCACAAATAAAGCAGTAGCGTCAGCAAACAGCCACCTGTCCTGGAGGGCATAGCAAGATGCTGAATAGCAGGAACTCCAGCAGCAGCCCTGGGTGCTGCCAGCGGCATCTCTGCTATTGAAGCAGGTATTGACCCCCTGCTGGTCTCTCTCCTTTTCCTGGTGGCTGCGCCCTGGCAGGACCCGGTAAGACGCAGAGTTTGTTTCTGCCATCCCTGTGTGAACGGCTCCTGGAGCTGACACACACTGCCCACGTGCTTGAGAAACAAATCTCACAGACCCACAGTGGAGAGGCCAACCCAGCTCACGCCTGGAGCCAAGCATCGATACAGAAGATACAGAAGCCTCCCGCTGCTTTGCTTGGTGAGCACGAATACGAGAAGTTCACTGAGCACATCGCCAGTAAACTCCAAGTTTATGCCTATTGTTTAGTTTCTCCTTTTTTCTCCAAGCCTTTCTTACACACCCAGATCATCCAAGAGACCTCTTCCCGTGCTTTACTTCTCTTTCAGTGTTTCCTACCAGGAAAGCTCAAAATCAAAGCGTACAGATAAGAACCTGGTTCAAACTCCCATCACATTTACCTGCCCTCCCAATTCTAAATACATCTCAGCCATGCTCTATCTCCTTAAGGATGCATATGCTTTTGTGGTACCTCTGCATGAAAAGAGACCTCCCAGGCTCTAAAACACTGAGTGTCTCATGGCCCAAATGCTGCACACATCTGTTGCAGGTGTCCCCACACAGAACACTCAGCAGACTACAGACAGTGAGCAGTCCTTCAGCCTGCCATGCTTTAAGGTGCACTTCAAGCGCATCCGTTCTGCTGCAGAGGCTCCCCATTGCACAGAGAGATGAGAGCAGGCCTTTCGTCATGCACACCGTTGTGCTGCTGTGTCCTGGCCACACACCACTGCAGAGGGGCCAAGCAGAGCAGTGCTGGGGGACAAGGGGACAAGGCCTGGTCCTTCCCTTCAGCAGCACAGACATGACTCAGAGCAGAACTCTCGGCGCTGGCTGACCTTGGTCACCACGTCACATTAAAGGGAAAGCTGGGCAGGGACCCACTGCAGATTCTCAACAACCTGAGGAGCGCTTTCTTGGCCTCCCAGAAACCAAAGTGGCCGCTGTGAAGGTCTTGACACCCAGAATACAAACGTACCCCAAGCCTCCCCATCCATCAGTGCTCCACTCTCGGCTCCATCAGTTCAGGTTTAGGGCTTCCTCCCACTTTCCCTCTTTGCAGGCAGGTGTGAACCCAGACCTTCTGCCTGCTGTTGGCCCCAGAGCCCTTTGCAAGCCTTACTCACTCTGTGAACAAGGTCTGTATTCCCCAAGGACGTGCTCATCTCATCACACCCTCCCTGAGATTTGCCAGGCTGCCCTGACTGTTGCATGCAAGCAACCTGTGCCTTCTCATCTCTCACCACAAGACTCTGCTCTGCCCTCACCCTCCCCAGCCTGCCCCCAGCCCAGCCCACCAGGGCCTCAGCCGCTGCACCTACCTGCACGGTCAGCTCCTGGCCAGCAGGGATATGAAGAAAAGCAGGAGCGTTGTCGTTCTCGTCCAGCACAGTGACATAGATGGTTCCTGTGGCACTGCGGGGCGGTGCTCCTCCATCCTGCACAATCACCAGCAGCTGGTAGCTGGACTGCAGCTCCCGGTCCAAGCTGTGCTTGGTGCTGAGCTCCCCTGCAAAAGAGAAACAGGGACACAGCTCAGCCCCAGAATCTCTTTAGAGAAGGACTTAAGTGTCAGGGAGCCCAGCACCACAGGGGTAGGAAAATGAGTAATTTATGGTGGCACTGGCTTGGTCTGCATCACTTCTGACACGCTCTGAGCTCTCACCTCCATCAGCCCACGAAGCCAGGGGGACTCTCACCTGTCTGCGTGTGGATGAGGAAATTGGAGTCGTGCTGGAGCAGGCGGTAGGTGAGACGGCTGTTCTGCCCAGCATCCCGATCGCTTGCCATCACCCTCCCCACGCTGCTGCCAGGAGCCTGGTTCTCAGGAACAGTGAAGAAGTACCGCTCCTCACTCAGCCGGGGGCTGTTGTCGTTCTCATCAGTGATGCTGATCCGTACGGTGCTGGTGCCCGTTTTCCGGGCTTCCCCCCCTGAGCCGCCGCCTCCTGCCGACGCCAGCACTGTGAGAACATACAGGTCTCGCGTCTCCCGGTCCAGGGCGCTTTTGACATACAGCCAACCGCTCTCAGACATGATGCCAAAGCTGGCAGCATCTCCATCTGCACGCAAGTGGTAAGTCAGGGTCACAGCTTCTGCATCCCGTGCCAGGGCCCGCACCTGCAGGAAGCGGGTGGAGACAGGCACGCCTTCCCGCACCTCCACACGGTAGGTGAGCGTGTCAAAGATGGGCCCGTTGTCGTGCTCAGCCTGCACGTGCACCAGGAGCGTGAAGGTGGAGCTGAGCTGGGGCACACCGCTGTCGCGGGCCACAATGGCCAACCTGTAGGCTGCGCTGGCTTCGTACTGCAGCGCCCCGGCCAGCCGCACCGCCCCCGATGAGCGCTCGACGCTGAAGGTGCCTTCGCCTCCTGACACCAGCTCAAAATTCACCTGGCCGTTGGCACCGCTGTCACGGTCCTCGGCCTGCAAAGTGTACACTGTAGTCCCGGGCTCAGTGGCCTCTGGCAGCAGAATGGAGTCAGAGGGAGAAGGGAATGCTGGCGCGTTGTCATTCACGTCTGACACGGAGATTTTCACGCGGGTGTTGCTGTAGGCCGGGGGGGAACCACTGCGGGCCTGGACATCCAGAACCAGGACCGCCTGAGACTCGTGATCCAGAGGCAAGCTGGTGCGGAGCTGCCCAGAGTCGGAGTCAATGGAAAAGTAGCCATGAGGATCCCCCGAGGAGATGGAATAAAAGATGTCATCGGTGTGACCTGCAGGCAAGGCAGTGAAAACAGCAATTATTCGCGAACCTGACTTTTGGCCCTCTGAAGGGAGTAGAAAAGCAGCACAGTGCTGTCTGGGGCAGGCTCTGCTCTGGAGGAGTACAGCAGCAGTGTGCACTGTATGTGAGATGCGTGGGCACACGTGTGTACACACAGCAGCACGTGTGTGGGAGCATGCACTGCAGCTGAGGGACACGGGGTGCGCGTTCACGTGTGCGTGCATCTGCGTGTGCACGGAGCTCCCAGGACAATACTGCTCTCTGAGGAAGTGTAGTATCTCTGCTTTGAGACAATGCAGGGACAGTGAAAACAGCTGCATAGGAAAGGGCAAAGCCGTACCGGGAGGATTTTGGGCACGGACAGCCCCCACGGTGGCGCCCTGCAGCGTGTCCTCCGGCACTGTGAAGAAGTACTGAGCTTGCTCAAAGACAGGGGGTGAGACCGTGCCCTCCACGATGCTGATGTTCACTCGGGCATTCGGCTGCGCCTGCAGGCCCCCTCCATCTTCTGCAGAGATCACCAGCTGCACCAGGGTGTTGGCTTTACCGCTCAGGGACCACGAGAGAGAGATGACACCTAGGAAAGAGAGGCGTTCAGAGTGCACTGTGCCCATGGCCCTGCCCATCATCCGGCACCAAAGGAGCAAACCTTTGAGACCGAAATGGGCAGCAAACAGTGTGTGTCACAGGGCAACTGGCCGTGGAAGAATCGGAGTAAAGAGGACAAATATTCCTGGGGAAGGCTTCCCAAATTCTCCCTTCTTGATCTCAAGCCCAGCCCCAAGCTAAGCAGCTATGAGGGCTGCAGTAAGCAAGACAGAGAGAAAGTCTTCTGGAAGGGGAAGGATGGAGTAGGATTTCAGAGGTGGGGCACAGGGTGAGGGCCAGAATCTAGCAAGGACAGGTTGGTTCTGTGCTGCGAGCCTCCTGGAAGAAATACAGAGCTGAATGACCTTCCCAGACAGGCCCTACAAAGGAGGTTGCCCTGTGTAACGGTAGCCAATAGGCCTGTTTCATCCCAGATACATTCTGGCAATCTAGTGTGGGGAGACCTGATGCCTGTAGCGAGCACAGAACACCATCCTGTCCCTCTGAGAGCCCCTGGCATCACACAACCATGTACTCACTCCCCCAGGCGGAAACTGTTCTGGCTTTGGTGGCCAAAGAAGGCAAGCATTGAGAGGTCAACGAGAAAGGTTAGACTAGGAGAGCAATAGAAGGGAGGGAGAGTAAACTGAGCAGGGAGAGGAGGGAATTAGGCAGGGGCAAAAAACTAAGCAGGATACAGTTTGATGGGGCAAAGCAAGCACTGTGCAGGAGGAAAGGTGTAGGGAGACATTGAAGAACAGGGAAGAAGAGAGCAAAGAGAAGAAATAAGGAATCAGAAATTGAGAATGGGCAGCCAGAGGATCAAGAAGTTGGAACAAGGACAAAATAGGAGAGCAATAGACATTCTGGTAGCATCTTGCACAGCTGAAATGGCCAAGCAGTAACTCTCAGGCTACTCTTCACATCTTCCTGCATCACACTGCTCTGCCTGGTGCTGCCTTTGGCTGGCCGTGAGTTCACTCTCACCTGTGTCCTTGTTGAGGGAGAAGAGGGGGGGCGAGTTCCCCAGGACGATGCGATAGGTCACTCTGCCATGCATCCCCTCATCCTTGTCGTGGGCAGTAACACGCAGCACAGCTGTGCCCGGCATGCTTTGTGTGCTGATGCTGGCAGCATACTCCAGTGGGTAGAACACCGGCCGATTGTCATTTATGTCCTCCAGGAAAACCTTCACATACACCATGGAGTTCAAGCCACCCTGTGGAAGGACGATAGAACCATAGCATGGCTTGGATTGGAAGGGATCTCAAGGATCAACAGGTTCCAATCCCTCTGCTGCAGGCAGGGTTGCCTACTGCTAGGTCAAGTATTAGACCAGGTTGCCCAAGGCTCCATCCAACCTGGCCTTTAACATCTCCAGGGATGGGTTGTCCACAACCTCTTGGGGCAACCTGTTCCAGCACCTCACTGCCCCCTCAGTGATTAGAGATGGGGCAGAGAACAGGGCAAGAGCCCTGTATCCTCTGTACGGTGCGGAGACAGCGGCACTGTATAGCCACGAGCTCTGCAGCACTCACCCCATCCACAGCAGTGATGGTGAAATCGTAGACAGACGTGCCCTCGTCGCGGTCCAGGGGCTGCGCAGTGCACAGATGCCCCGTGTGCTTGTCGATGCTGAACTGCGTCGGGACCACGCTGCCGATGCCAGAACCAAGAGAGTACGAAAGGGTCCCAAACAAGCCGCTGTCGGCATCGGTGGCTGTCACCTGGATGGGGGAAGGCACTATGTGAGCGACGTAACACTGCTGAGACCACCAGCCTGAGCAGATGGACCCAGCCCACCACCACCACCTCCACAACCCACTGCTGCCCTCCATTGCACAGCCCAAAACCACTGCGCAGCTCTCAAAGCTGGCCACAGTGAAGCACGCTGACCGTTATGTCTCAGCCCTGCCATTCTTGTCCTAGACAAGGTGACTTCCACTGCAGCACTCCCTGGAGGGCCCATGGGTTCCTGGAGCAATGTGCAGGCAGCAGCGGGGCACACCGGGGTCAGCCTATGTCCCCAGAAGACACAGGGCTGGGCAGCACAGGCTGTCAGACTCATGAGAGCTGCACCACGCTTGCTGTCTGCAGTGCTGCCACAGGTGCACACAGGTGCTGCCACCGTGCAGCCACCAGAGGCGGTTTGTTCCAGGTGTAACCTCTGTTCTTGCACCACTGGGGCAACATCCACGACCCAGATCCACTGACTTCCCTTAGCAAACAAAAAGGCTGTATGGGAGGGGGTGCAGAAAAGCACACAGATGCCAAAGATCTAGCAGCCAAGCATCCCCACTGCACCCAGCCTGAGCAGCCAGCCAGAGACAAGCCATGCTTTTGCAGCTGCTGGACGTGGCCTTCCGCTCATTCTCTTTTGCAAGCTTGTCTTAAACTGGGAAGAAAACCCTCCTTCCCCATGCCCCAGGTCCCATCCTGTCCTCAGAGCCCTGTGCCCAGCAGCCCTGGGCTCCAAGGGGTACAGCGGGATGGCACTGCCCTCTGGCAACCAGGCCCAGCCAAACCTGTGGCACAGGATTTACAGCAGCAGTTGCAGTCACAGCAGGGGGATTAAAACTGCTCCTGCCTGCAAGGTCCCATTCTGCCTTGGGTTCCTTGCAGCTCAGGCTAGCAGAAAACAGCTTCCCCCTGGCTGCAGCATCACTGTCCACGGCTCGTCCACCAGCTGGGAGCTCTGAGTGGAGAACAAAGCTGGAGCACGAAGCCAGGAGGGAGGCAGCTGGGCCAGGCCCGGGTGAAGTGGAGTTCAGGCCTCGTCAGCCACAGCTCCTCCCAGCAGCAGCGCTGGGGCCTCGGCTCCCGTGAGCAAGAAGCGCAGGAACGTTGCACACGCGCCAAGGAAAGGGCCCAGCTGGGGGCTGCAAACAGTTCCTTCCTACGGGCAGGGCCCCCAACCTGAGCCACTACCAGATCCTCGGAGATGGAGGAACAACCAGAGTGCACACAGGCTGCCAGGCCAGGGAACACAAAATGAAGCATGCCCTTCGTCAGGCCTCGTGTTCCTGCCCCTGGGAGTAGAGGCAGCAGCTGGGGGAGCCCCTCGCCAGCTCTCCGGCCGGCACCCACAGCCCCGGGAGGGCAGTCAGCACCTGCAGCGCCCTGCAGCCCTGCCTGCAGGCCTGGGCTCCCCTGCAGGGGAGGGGGGGAAGCTGAGAGCACAGTGAACACAGTGCTCCTCGCAGAGGGACCGGATTTGCTTCTCAGCCCTATGGCACAGCTGGAAGATGCACCAGGGAACAGGATTCCTCCTTTCTCCTTTCTGCTCCAGCTGCAGAGCACTCAGAGCCTCAGGTGCCGTGACAGCAGCCTGTCCAGAACACACTCTGGGGAACTGAGCCCACTGCCTCCCTCTCTGTTCAGCTTCTTCTCTCTCCCCATCCCAGCTCCCTCCGACGCAGCACCAGCAGCATCGGGTTAGAGATGCTTGGTGGTGTTCAAGGCCAGGCTTGACGGGTTTCTGGGCAGTCTGATCCAATGGTTGGCAACCCTGTCAAAAGTAGGGCGTTGGAAATAGATGATCTTTGAGGTCCCTTCCAAGCCAAGCCATTCTGTGATGATTCTACCATGAAGCTTTGGCACAGGGAGTTCAGAGCAGGGCCTGGCTATCTGCACAGGGTTGTGGGGCAGGCTGGGCTGAAGCCACTGAGTGCATATGGTCACTATGCGCAGCAGAGGTTGAGTACCTGGTTCAAAGGGCCACAGGTGAAATGCAGCATCAATCTGGATGGGATGACTATAAACCTGTGTAATTCAGATCAGAATCCGTCTAGAGACCCAAACATCAAGCTAGGGCTGTCAGGGAGCAAGAGGAGGGTGTTAAAGTCAGGGATCTAATGGTAAGACAGCAGCAGATGGGGCTGCTCATCTGAGAGTATAAATCTGACCTCTCACATTGCTGAAACATTTATTTGAGTTACCTGCACTCTGGCTCCATGCTGAATATCACTATGGGAGAACTGCCCTGTTTCACCGCATTCCAGCTGTGTGTCATGATAGGGTTTAACTGGGAGCATGCAAAGCCACTGCAGATGGAAACACACCTGAAATGGTTAAGCTGCTATGATGGCACTGTGGCAAATTAGTAAGGTCCTTCCTTCAAAATGAACTGCTGATCACTCCCAAAATACTCTACAATGCATGTCAGCTGCTTTAAAGTACTGTACAGTGGGAAGCTCTACAGCACAGTA
Organism: Tetrao urogallus; assembly: GCF_951394365.1. Lineage (NCBI taxonomy): Eukaryota > Metazoa > Chordata > Aves > Galliformes > Phasianidae > Tetrao > Tetrao urogallus. The sequence goes on along the minus strand of NC_136813.1, from coordinate 139,545 downwards.
CATTGTTTCCTGTAGGCTTCTTTGGCCAAGGATGCTGGTATTTCCAGAACAGCCCAACCTTCCCCATGCTCTGACAATCTCTGTCCTGAGACAGTTCAGGACAGAGGAAGTTATCTGAACTCCAGCTTTCTGCCACAGGGGCTGGGTGGGGTTTTGGGAACAGGGGAGAAGCAGACGAGCTCTCACTATTACACAGCACAATACCATCTGCCTGGATGCTCTCTGGTACCTGCAGCTATCTCCCTGCAGGAGTGCCTCAAGCAGTCTGGCATCACAGGCCGGCATCTACTTGGGTGCAGAGCCAAGGCGTACTCACAGACATTCCCCATTCATGTGTGCTTGGCGGCCGGCCTCACCACCCTGCTGCACTGCCTCAGGAAGCAGTGACTGCCTGGGAACAGAGCTCTGCGCAGCCCTGTCTGCAGGCAGTGTCTCCCAGCGCTGCACACCATGATAGCCACGTCCAGGCCCAGTCTGCAACAGGCTATTGCACTTCTACGTCCTGCAGCATTCCTCGGCCCTATCCACCTCCTGTGTCCCACCCTGCTCCACCATGTCCTAGGCCCCATACGGATGGTTGCATGACTTCTCTGACTGGTACATTTCTGTTGTCACCCCACAGTATCTCTCCTTCAGCTCCCTGTATTGTTGGCTTCCTCCACCACTTCTTATCCAGACATCAATAGTGCCCCAAAGTTCTTTGGGGGATGTGCAGAGTTCGCTCCTGACCGGGTGCTGGAGAGCACAGCATGGACTTGGGGCACTCCTCGCCTCTGCTCATGTCTGCCGTCTCTGTTGCAGGACAACCCACAAGAAGAGCAACACAGCTCTTCTTACCAGGGAATCTGATAAACACTTCTAAACACCTGAAGGGAGGTGGGAGGTAAATGGATGAGGCCAGGCTCTTCTCGGTGGTGTGTAGCAATAGGACAAAGAGCAGTGGCCCAAAACCTGTACAAAGGAAGTTCCGTACTAACAAGCAGAAGTTGTTTTTTTACAGTAAGCTGACAGAGCACTGGCAGAGGTTGCCCAGAGAGGTTGTGGAGTCTCCTTCTATGAAGAAATTCAGGACCCGTCTGCATGCCTCCTTGTGTGACCTCTTGTAGGGACCGTTCAGCTGGTGGTTGGACTCGATGATCTCTTGAGGTCCCTTCCAGCCCCTGTGACCCTGTGGCCCCAACCTGCTGAAGTGTGCTGACAGCACCCTGGTTCAGGGCCAGCCAGAGCTCATTGCTTTCCAGCAGCGTAACAAAAATGCACTTCGCTCTGGAATTCCTTGATTCTGGGTACTGTGATGCTGAACTGTGTAAGCAAAGAATCGCATTCAGTGAAAAATCCAGCACAGGACTTAAAGCACAAGGACACCGATGACGACCCAGTAAGTCCCTGGAGTTGGAGCTGAGACAGTGTGCCAAGGAGGCAGCAGCTCCTGAGGAACACCTCCACATCACAGACCCTAGCTTTCTCTTCAGCTTCCCAGGCCAAGAAAGGGTAACACACAGCTGGATCTGCTGTTTGCTGACAAGGAAGAGTTGACTGAAGATGTGCTGATAATCTAGTGACCATGCAATAGTAGTGTTCAGGATGCTAAAGGGAGCAAGGAAGGAGAGTACCAGGATTCAGACAAAGCAAGACCTCAGCTTCTACAGGGACCTGGTAGGTGTAAGGGATCCCAACTATAAAGGCTAGAAGAACTCAAGAAAGCACGTAAGCCTCCAGGACAGCATCCTCCAAGCACAAGAGCAGCGCATCCCAGTACTTGTGAAAAACACTGCCTTGGCTAAGCGGAGACCTTGGGGCAAAGCTGCAAAAAGGCAACATATGGGAGGCAAGCTACAAAGAAAGAATTTATAAACACTGCCCAGGAATGTAGTGGTAGTGTCAGGAAAGTCAAAGTTCAAGTGAGGTTGAGACTTGCAAAGCAAATTGAGGATGATAAGAGCTTCTAGCACTACATTGGCAGTAAGAGGCTGAACAACAGCCTACTGTGAATAGGGCGGGTGGTTTAGTCACAGCAGACACAAGTAAGACTGATGCTCAATGCTTCCTTTACCTCAACCTTAACCTAAGAAGTCTTCCAGGCCCTCCATGCTTAATGTCCACATATGAGACAGAGAAGGCAACAGCTAGCACAGACTAAGTCTAAATCATGCCTGAGGAGGCTGCTTGCTTGATCCAGGGCCCAGATGTGCAGGGAAGGGAGAGCAGGGGATGACAACGGCCTTGCCTTGAACGAGGATTTGGGCACTGCGTCCCGCAGTCCTCGCACCAAGGCACGGTGCTACGGACAGCTGGGCAGACGGCAAATCGGCTGCGGCTGGGGGGGCTCCGCACGGCGGCTCGGAGCTGAGCCCTGCCTGGAGCTGAGTGGCAGCGCAGCACCACGGGGCTCTGCCCTGGGCCCCCTGCTGCCCAGCATCTGCTCTGTGCGCACGGGGCACCGCCAGGAGCAAGCGATGGCATCGGCCCTGCTCTGCTCCGCGCCTGCCGAACCGCGTCTGGACGCTGCTGCCGGTTCGGGGAAACGCGGGCGCAGGAAAAGACTTGGCCCAGCGCCCCAGGTTCCAGGTGGGCCCTGGGGACGGAGTTCAGGATCCGAACACCGGGAAGCACTTCTGCACACTGAGGGGGCACAGAACGTCCGCTGCTGCGGAGTTTCCCCCCACGGAGATCTCCCAAAGCTGCCGGGACACGGAGCCGGCACCGCTCTGGGCGTCCCTGCCGGAGCAGCGCCGGGCCTGAAGCCCTGAGAGATCCCTGCCAGCTCCACCAGCTGGGACTCCGGGAACCCTGCAAGGAGGGGAGCTGCAGAGGGACCGGAGCTCGCTCAGCCTGCGGGAGAGCTTCGACCCAGCGGCGACCCACCAGCTCCCATGGGAGGTTATGCGCAGCCAGAGCCGGGCTCTGCACTGTGCTTCACAGCAGAACCAGAATCCGCAGGCAGAGCTGGGAGCGCAGGGTTCAGGCTCCATCCGGGGAAAGGCTTTCCCCACACCCAGTGCAGGGGTGTTCAATACAGATTTGGGTCACTGCTGGGTGTGCAGCCTGGTCTGACCCCACAGCTGACCCCACTGTGAGCAGGCAGTTGGACCAGAGACTATTCCATGTCCCCAAGCCCTCAGTCACACTGTGATTCTCGTACAGCTGTTGCATCCTTTTCTCAGAGCCACTAGCAAAGGCAGCCTACTGGGCTGTATAGAACTTTGCTGTGCTGTTTGGCTCCTTGGCACTCAGTATAGCCTTGGATTTGCTGCAGCCACGCCATTCAGTTTCAGTTATAGATTCTCTCCCTCGTCTTCTCTCAGTCATACACAGAGCAGTTCACAGCTCTTCCTCTGAACCTGTACACTCCTTCCCTGTGTCTGTGGGGGTGGGAAAACACAAGACATTTGGGAGGGCTCCAGAAACACAGTCCATAAATCCCTGTCAAACCTATGGGCAAGGGGCTACAGGGCTAGCTGGGCTCTCCTCAAATACCTGCATCCCTACAAGAAGGTAAGAGCCTTGTGACCAGAAGACATATACCACCCACTGCACACAACATGTATGCCTCACTACAGAGGTCTGCAGTCGCCTCCGCTTCCATAATCCACAGCAGGAGTCAAAGCGTGCTGAGATCCTGTGGGGAACAGCAACAGACACAGATTCCCAGCAGGTTTTCCCAACAGAATCTACATCACCCGCACACATAAAAATGTCCAGTGCCAACAGCAATGATTTAGCACAGCCCCCGCTCAGCAGTGTCACACAGCAGAACACGCACATTCCTGTGTTCATTGCCCATTCCCTTAATCTCTCTTGCAGGCTACCTCTCTTTTGCCATGCTGCCCTGGCCTCACCTGACACCCTGAATTCCACCTGGGACCATCTCTAACGTGTCCTGAAGTTCTTTTATATAGAATTCTGCCTCAGCTGTTTTCTGGGGTCAATTTTTCATATCAATGTTCCCCTTTCTGGATTCTGCAAGGGTAAAGCCCCCTTTGGCTGGCATGTGCTGAGAGCTCCAAGGTGCTGCACAGCCAAATGGAATAAATATTCCCTGGAGGAGGGAGAAGGAAGCAGGAAGTCCTTTCCCAAGGGCCACGAGAGATCCGATGTATTTGGCTTAGAACAGGTTTACGCTGATCTAAAGGGGCAGCACTGGCTTCCCAGCCTATATGTGCCACCGGACCCTGCAGGATCAGTCACTGCCAGAGCCAGGCTGCACGGCCATCGCCCCCCTGTGCACACAAACAGCACGGATGCTCTTTAAGGGAAGGCGAGACAGGGCTCACAGTGACACAGGCAGTGCCCTCGCTGCCGGGCAGTGCCACGAGTCCAAACACAACGGGCAGAACAGGCGCTGCTAACAGGGCCGTCGGCAGCCCTGGGCAAAATGAGGATGAACCGGGTCTGGGGTCCTTCAACAGAGCAAGGCAAGGAAAACGCAGATAAAGACAGAAAGAGAACTGGGGTTACGGCTGAAATACATATGGATATCCAAGGGGATCCACCCCAGTAGATGAGCTGCCTAAAACATGGGTTTGGGGTCTATGTAAGAGGCAGGATTAGGAACAGGGCTGGAGATAAAGACACTAACATCGCTTCAGTCAGGCTTCGGTGCCAGACCTGATCCTAAATGCAGCTTCTGGAACCACAGGCAGATGGTGGGGGCTGGGGGTCCCAGGTAAGGTTAATCAGGGCGATTAAAGCCAATTAGTGCTCTCAGGGCCACATCATTCTCCACCATCTGCCTCTTCTAGGAAGGCCTTGGTTTGTGCTAAGCAATGTTAGTCCCACGCTGTTCTGCAGCATGTACTGCTTAGCCAAAATCGTGCAGCCAAGTCATAGAAGAGCAACAGTGTCAGAAGGATTCTATTCCCTTCATTAATTGTTATTCAGCCCTGGTTCACACTTGAATTCTGAGGCTGGTGACTCTAAGGTTATTTGGAAACACGTTTCGTGCCTGTTTTGGTTTTGTTTTGGTTGGTTTGGTTGGTTCTTGTTTTGTTTTGTTTTTTGCCCTTTCTGTTTCCTTCTTACATCAGACAAGGGGAATAACAGAATACAAGGCCGCTCTCAACAACATGCTGTAGAGCAGCACAGACAGTAAGGAAAAAGCTGATGGAAGGGAATTAAGACTTTGCTTCCTGAACAGTGGAAGCAAGAGGTGGAAGGAACAGGGGGAACTGAAAGAGGCTGTGCCCCTTTGGTACGGTGGGGCAGCCTGAACCAGGAGCATCACAGTGCAACTGAAGAAAGCAGCCCAGAGATCCAGCTGGAGGCTGGGGCCTCACACCAACAGCATCCTTAAGGGAAAAGCTGCGTTTCACTGCAGCCTTTGGAGACAAAATGTTTACTATAGGCAGTCGTTAATCAGTGCTGCAGCCGTGCTCCAAAGTAGGATGGGCAGAGGGGACAAAGACACTCAAATGTTGATAGCGGATGAGAGGGCAGGAAGCCTTACAGACAACCCCAGCAAAACGTGTATCTGTGTATCAGTGCATCTGACAGCCCCTCCATGGCTGCTGTGTAAATGTGTGTGACAACTGTAGAAAGGATGAGCGTGTTCTTAAATCTGTACGCACGGTGAGCCCTGAATGTTTATTTAAGTGACTGGCCAGATATGGTGTAATTAGACCTAGGAATATCACAACAGTCTTGTGAATACTGGTATATAAAAGGCATGTCAGTAGGAGAAACGTGCTAATTGAAAAGCACCAAAAGCAGTAACATGTTAAACTAAAATAGCCATAGTTTGGCACAGCTACCATCTTTGTGCCAGGAAGGAAACCGAGGAAGAGAAAGGATGAAAGGCAGAGGGAGAAAGACCAGGATGGTAAAAGTAAAGAGAACTGCACTGTTTGGTGGTAGCATATATATGGACCTCTGCTGTGAGGAAAGGCTGAGGGCACTGGGCTTGTTGAGCTTGGAGGAGAGAAGGCTGCAGGGAGACCTGATGGTGGCCTTCAGTGCTTGAAGGGAGCGGATAAACAGGAGGGGGAACGGCTGTGTGTGAGGGTGGGTGGTGACAGGACAAGGGGAATGGCTTGAAAGTGAGACAGGGGAGGTTTGGGTTGGATGTGAGGAGGAAGTTTTGGAGGCAGAGGGTGGTGAGGCAGTGGCACAGGTTGCCCAAGGAGGCTGTGGATGCCCCATCCATCCCTGCAGGCATTCAAGGCCAGGCTGGATGTGGCTCTGGGCAGCCTGGGCTGCTGGTTGGCGACCTGCACACAGCAGGGGTGGAGCTGGATGAGCGCTGTGCTCCTTTGCAGCCCAGGCCATGCTGTGATTCTATGAGCATCATTACATTAAAATGTCAGGTAAAGAAAAGGAACTGGGAGAAAGAGACAATCATGAAATGTACTGTTTCTTTCCTAGAATGAATGCAATTGAAACGGCATGTGCTCCTAGAGACCCAAGAACGTGTTTAGGAACTCAGGGGAGGAACCTGATGCTGTGCTTTCAAGAGTTTTCTTTGATAGAGGCTGCTATCACTGAGGGGCTCACGAAGTACAACTGGGGCATTTTCCAATGAAATCATTGACTGACCACTGTAAATACATGAAAAACTTGCTGTTTGCATTCAGCTTCCAAATGGATTGGAATTTGGCCAGGGATCTCAAAAACAGTATGAAGGACTGCTGCTGAGTGATTCAGGGACCTGGTAACACAGAATTAGTGGAAAAGTGCAAGGTAATGGACCCCTGCTTTGCCTCAGACTTCACCTGCAAGTGGATATTGCCTCCCTGGACTTCAGGAAGGCATCTGCACTGTTCCCATAAGATCTTCACAGACAAGCTGCTGAAGTATGGACTGGATGAGAAGGCAGCGAGGAGGGCTGAGAAAAGGCTTAATGGTAGAAGACGGAGGTGATCAGCAATGCAAAGTCTAATTGGCGGCCAGAAACGAGCACTGCAGGGTCGTCCAGAATGTAGTCCTGAGTCACACCTCCATTACTGATTTGGATGATGGGCAGTGTATCCTCAGCAAGTCTGCAGGTAACAACAAAGCTGGGAGGACTGGCAGATACACCATTGTCATGCTGGCTTCCAGAGGGACTGTGACAGGCTGGATAAGCAGGCTGACAGAAACCTCAACAACAAGAACAAGAAGGACGAAGTCCTGCCCCTGGGGAGGAGCAGCCCCAGGCATCAGGATGTGCCGGGACCACTCATCTGGAAAGCAGCTGTGCAGAAAAGGACCTGGCAGTCCTGGTGGACACGACGACCGTGAACCAGCAATGCGCCCTTGCTGCTGAGATGGGCCTTGCTGCCCCGAGCTGCGTTAGGCACAGCGCTGCCAGGGGGTGAAGGAAGGTGTTAAGGTGATCCTCCGCCTCTGTTCGGCTCCGGTGGGGCCTCACCTACAGCACTGGGTTCAGAGCTGGGTCATCCAGCACGAGGGAGACATGGATGTCCCAGAAGGACTGCAGCAAAGGTTCGATAGATGCTGGAGGCACTGGAGTATCTCTGCTGTAAAGAGAAGCTAAGAGAGCAGGGCCTGTCTAGTCTAGAGAAAAGAAGATGCATGGAGAACATCATGAATGCCTATGAATAGCTGAAGTGGCAGTGCAAAGATGTTAGAGCCAGGCTCTCTTCTATGGTGCCCACTCTTAAGATAAGGGCCAATGGGCACAAACTGAGGCACAGGAAGCACTTCTTTACTGTGCAGGTGACTGAGAACTAGCACAGGTCGCCCTTAGGCATTGTGGAGTTGTGGTCCTGGGCAGCCCCAACACAGGTCGCCTTTCTGCAAGTTTGTGATCTGCATCCAACTGCCCTGAGCAGAGAGCTGCTCTGCTCCACCAGCCCTGCACGCAGCCAGCAGCATCTGCTGCCTGATCCTTCTTTCCTGCAGTTTGCTGGGAGATTTTGCTTGTGTACCCTGCAGCCACTTGACAGGCACAACTGGGCAGAAGGGGAACCTCATGGAACTGCTGTGGCTGAAGTAGCAGAAAAGAATGGCAAAAAACTGCAAGATGCTGCACGGTTAGGGAAAAAGAAAGTGCAGCACAAATATCGGGGAGCTAAGATTGCTCTGAGGGAAGGAGTGCACTGAGCAGGTGTGCCTCTCCGCAGTACACAGAGAACTGGGAGAACAAAGATGGGCACTAAAGAACTCAGGCCTTATTTCACCTACCTCCTTCTAGTCCTCTGGCAAGATGGGATGGAAGGGAGTGGAGTCAACAGACCACAAAGCTCTTCTGAGTCCCTCAGAGGAGAAGGATAGAGAGTCACATAGTGCAGTCTCCAACTGCACAACTTTGAGCAAAGGCTTCTCCATTGGATCTGTCTGCAGGGCAGCACCAGAGCGCCTTGCCCTCCCAGCCTCATTGCTCAGCCACGTGCCCCCCTTCACAGTCCGCAGTGCGTGAAAGGATGGAGTCCCTCTCAGCAGCCATTCTCTGGCTATCCTCCCCATCTCCAGTAAGCACTGTCAGCAAGCAGGGAGCTCATCTGGAGCCCTGCCCTGGCTGGATCTCTGCTACGCACATGTTACGCTGCGGCTTTGGCAAACATCTGGCTCTGGGCTCCCGCCCCTCAGAGTGACGGCTCTTGGTGGGAGAGAAGGGGAGGCTGGCGCCAGTGTGGTCAACGATCCCACGCACGGCTCCCATTGCTTGAGTGTGTGCCAGGCATCCTGCCCTCCCCAGCCCTGGCACAGATGCTGACCAGCTAAAAGCAGCCAGGGAGCGGCCACGGCTGCTATTTCAGGAGTTGTCTCTGGCTCCGGGGTTGTGTCTCAGCCTCCAGCACGCTCGGGCCTCAGAGGAATGAACGGGGTCAGGGTTCGGCCCCAGTGATTGTCCAGCACGCGTGGCAGAGGCGAGGGTCAGACCCTGAGGCTGCAGGATGCGCCACATCCGGGGGGACTCCTCTGCACAGCTGCAGGCACTGTGTGCCTGCTCCGCTGCATCCCACGGCTACAGGGCGCAGCAAGGCTCTGGCTGGCAGCCCCACAGCCATGGTCCAGGCGTGGGAAGACGCAGGGCTGCTGCAGCCGTGCAAGAGTAAGTATGGAGAACAGGGGAGAGGCTGTGCCGAGATGTGGAAAAGCCCTCGGTTTTGAGAAAGAGGGGAAGCAGTGCAAACACAGACACTAGCGGGGAGGTAGAATCCCAATGGGGAGTAAGGCTGGACAAGACCTGCAGGAACCTGAAGGTGAGTGCAAACTTCCTGGGAGTCTTAGTGCTGCGGAGAGCAGGGGAAAGTAAGGAGCAGAACAAGGATAAGCAAGGCTGACACACAAGCATCCAGGTGTCCTCTCTGTTCGAGCAGCAGGGAGACAAAATGGGAGCTGCAGCAGACAGCTAAAGGGAACCTCAACAGAGCAGAAGAGTTTGGGTGCTGAGCAGGGGAGAAAATAGGACTCTGCAAGAAAAGTCTCAAGGGGATTCAAGCAGGGCAGCAGCGGTGTAGCGTAGGATGTCAGAGGGTCTGGATGCAACCTGCTGGGGGACGCTGATGCCAAGGACTTTAAAGTGGGTTGCTGGGCTGCAATTTGACTGCACAGAGCTCAGCAGCGAGAGCTGGCAGATTGTGTCTACACAGCAGGACAGGACACAGGCAGAGATGTATGAATAAGAGTGGAGCTTGGCGTATCAGAGGGAGAGCAGCAGAAAGGGATGGGGAGCAGAAGACGCTGGGGTGCCCCAGGGCCATGCCCATGAGGAAAAGCACTGCCAGCGAGAACTGTCCTGGGGGTAAAACAGCAAGGGTCCCCTGGGGGCAGACATCAGCAGCTGGCAGCAATCAAGGGGTGTGGAGAGAAGAGGAGGGAGCAGAGACTAAGGGAAGGGGAGGGGGAGCATGCTGTGGGGCTCTGTGAGGGGAGAAGCAGGGCTGGGCACTTTGGGGGGTAGGGTGCACAGGTGTGGGGCTGCGGGTGGCGTGGAGGAGGGACGGTGTGAGCAAGGACTGTAGGAGAAAGGGGAGCTCTAGGGGGCCTGGGGCCAAAGCAGAGATGAAGGAAGAGGGGCAGCTGTGAGGGGGCTGGGGATCAGAGCAGAGGAAGGAGGGATCTGTGGAGGGGGCTGGGGGAGGAGCAGAGCATGGGGGGAGAGGAGCACGAGGGGCTGGGGCCTCTCGGCTGCAGTGGAAAAGCTGCTGCAGCTCCAGGGGAAATGCTACTTGAATTAATCATGGCGCTGGCTGCTGTGCCAAGCCCAGGAGGAGGCTGCTGGCAGCACAAGGAAATAACTTTCACAGGAATTTGGAACAAATGCAGCTCTTCTGGCGGTAACAACAGCGCTCACCTCCCCCAAAACCTCCCTGTGTACCAGCATCTCCCCCATGTCCCATGTCCCTCTGCACCCCAGATTCATCCACACGATGGTCCCTTTCTCAGAAGCACGACGCGCTCCCTCCCCTCACGCTGATCCCCAGTTAGCTCACAGACATCTCCTCATTTTGTCTCTGAAAGCTTGTCTCCCTATTTCAGAAGAGGAGAAGGCCTGTTCTGTGCTGTGCAAAAACCTGAAAATAGGTTAATGCTAAAGCTTTTGTCCCAAGAAACCGAATGCACACAGCAGCATCCTCCTGCTCTCCTTGGCAGCAAAGTCAGTGGTCATCAGTCCTCCTGCTGTTCTGGTCCCCGTCTGTGGCTGCTCCCTGTGTTCCCTCACAAATATTCCCCTTCGGGGCCATAATCGATGCATCAGGATGATCCCTCAAGACTCCGTGTTACTGTGGCCTGCTTTAGCCTAGAGCACTTCATGCAGGCGCTATAAAGCGCACAGCCCCAGAGGCTGCCCAAGTGCTGTTCATGCAGCACAGCCCCCCACAGAACCACAGAATTGCACTCGGGCTTCAAAGCTCATCAGACTTGTCCTCAAAACTGTAAGACAAGGATACACACTGTGCACGCGGTTGGTCAGCTTCTGATTGCTGATGTTCTTCCCTAACAATTGTGTGTATGGGTGCAAGTGAAGCACACAAAGCCTGGTTCCAAAATCACTGATACTGGATCTATACAGGAGTCCATAATCAACCATCTCATCTCATTCACATTTCAGTCAAATCAACCACTGCTCACAATATGGGGTTTACACAACTCTCTGCTTTATGCAGACTGCCAGAGGACAGACAATACCTGATTCAGCTTAAAAAGTTAGAAAGGCCCAGAAAGAAAATATCTGACCATGCATGCAGCTTGGTACAGTGTCAATCCAACAGAATGTTTGAAACAAATGTAAGCCAGCAGAGTGAATTCATAACAGAACAAAGTTCCACATCATGTAAACACAGCATTTGAATGTGAGCTGATGAGCCTTAAAGTATCCACGCCAACCTCATGAAGTTCAGCAGGACCAAGTGCAAGGTCCTGCACCTGGCTCACAGAAATCTCAAGCACAGATGCAGAACGGATGGAGAACGGCTTGAGAGCAGCCCTGAGGAGAAGGCTTTGGGGATGTCAGCTGATGAAAGACTCAACACGAGTTGGCAATGTGTGCTTGCAGCCCAGAAGGCCAATGGCATCCTGAGTTGCATTGAGAGAAGTGTGGCCAGCAGGGCAAGGGAAGTGATTCTATATCCAGCTGTGGAGCCCCCAGCACAGGAAGGACATGGAGCTGTTGGAGCGGGTCCAGAGGAGGGCCATGAAGATGATCAGAGGGCTGGAGCACCTCCCCTATGGGGACGGGCTGAGAGAGCTGGGGATCTTCAGCCTGGAAAAGAGAAGGCTGCGAGGAGCCCTTATAGTGAGTGGCCTTCCAGTACCTGAAGGGGCCTCCAGGAAAGCTGGGGAGGGAGTTTTTATAAGGGCGTGTGGTGACAGGACGAGGGGAAATGGTTTTAAACTGGAAGAGGGCAGATTTAGACTAGATATTATGTCTTCCTGTGAAGGTGGTGAGACACTGGCACAGGTTGCCCTGGATGCCCTCAAGGCCAGGCTGGATGGGGCTGTGAGCAACCTGGGCTATGGGAGGTGTCCCTGCCTGCAGCAGGGGGTTGGAACCGGATGACCTTAAGGGTCCCTTCCAGCCCAAACCATTCTATGATTCTATGATCTGTATTACCAGCTCATGTCTACACAGTGAAGCAGAGACAACTGACTAGTGTCTGCTCCCTGCTCTATTGTTTGATGGTCTTGTGTTCATTGGTTACTTAGGCTCCTTCTGTGCTTGTGTTTTTCTCTCATCTCAGATTTGAACCGTGGTTTGCTATTTCCTTTGCTTAGGCACACGCAGGGTCAGTTACTGTAGGACTCGACCCATGATAAACATAAGTAATAAATAAATATGTTGAGGTTTCTTTACTATGAGATGCTGGAACAGCTGCCCAGGGAGGCTGTGGATGCCCCATCCCCGGAGATGTTCAAGGCCAGGTTGGATGGGGCCCTGGGCAGCCTGGTCTAGTATTAAATGTGGAGGTTGGTGGCCCTGCATCTGGTGGGGGGCTGGAGATTCATGATCCTTGAGGTCCCTTTCAACCTTGGCCATTCTGTGTGATTCTGTGTGAATCTTTCTCAGGTGCTCAGGCCAGCAACCCGCTCTGCTCAGCCCTGTTTGTACATCAAACACAGAGAACACCGTGGTGGGGAGAATGGGATGTTGCTGGGATGCAGGAGACCTGCAGTGGTTCCCTGGTCAGTTACGTGGTGTCCCCACCTCCCTGTCATTCTGTCCTGCCCACACAGAGCAGATGTCAATATCCAAAAATGGAACTGGTCCTCCCATGGTTTCTCGCTTAGAAACTTGATGGTCTGATGGAGACCAAAACCCTTTCTGTTCTGGGTCAGCCTTAGCAGCTGCTTTTATCCTGCAGGACGTGTCAGCAAGGCCTGGGCTCTCATTAGCATTATGCAGGTCTGGACCCTCAGACAAGATGAGCCCTGATGCCTGGAAGTCACAGAAAGAAGTCAAGCAGTGGGAACAGAGGGTCTGTGGGGCTGCACACCTGACGTGTGACCTATGAAATGTGGCACCAGCTGTTGGCTGCTGTGCACCCCAAAGAGCCCATGGAAGCCCTCCAGTTCCTGGCAGGGGTGGCTGGACTGGGCAGCTCAGGCCGTGGCTCCTTGGCTCCCAGCTCTGCCAGCTCCTCTGCCTGGCCTGAGCCTGCTGGGGCCTGGTGCTGAGTCGGCAGCCTGGCCGGCCTCCTTTCCCATCCTCTCACATTTCCCGGCCCAGAGGAAGCAGCAGCAGATGTGTGCGCTGTTTGCTTTATGCTGAGGCCACGAGGGAGGTACCTGCGCTCGGCCCAGATGCACCGTTTCCAAATGAAACATGAGGGCCAAGCCAAGACCATCGAAACCTGTCCAACCCCCCAGTCCCTGCCGGCTGCTGGACGGGTGCCTCCCTGCGCTGTGCTGTGCAGGCCAGGATGGCTTCACTGCCGCATGGCGTCTCAGCACGGCGCAGCCCTGTGGCCCTACCAGCATCTTCATGGCATCCCCACAGTCTCACATCTTCCCACCCCCCTCCTGCCTGTCCTCGCACTTGCAGCCAGAAACCCAGCCTTCAGTGCCGGCGATATTTCCAGAATGCCTTCCTGCCTTTGCAGTAAGCAGCACTGAGCAGGATGGCACTGAGAACGAGAGGGGCCTCTGCCGGAGCCGCCGCAGCTGAGTTGTCCCCGCAAGCACCTGAGGCCTCCGTGTCCCCCAGGGCAACACCGCTCCTGCCCTGTCCCAGAGCCCATTGCCATCCTCAGCCTCCTCCTGACCTCCGTCCCAGCATGGATCTGGCCCCACCTGTCCCACAGGGACAGACCTTGTGCTGCCCAGACGGAGCCTGCAGGGTCATGCTGATGGAATAGACGGCACAGCTGAGCCCCCATGAGAGCTAACAGAGGGGCAGCAACCCCCCTCAGGACTCACTACACAGAGACTGATGTAGCACGTGCCTCTCAGCTCAAATCCCAAAGATGCTGCTTCTGAAGTAATATAACAGCAGCAGTCACGTATAACTAATGCTGCTGTCCATCACCAGAGGGAGAGAGAAGTTACCAGTCCTGCCACAAGCAGCTCTGAGGCCTGACTTTGCTCCTCAGCACTGTTGCTGGTACTCCAGGCTGACAAGGACAGCTCTGCTCTTGTGCAAGCAATGCCTGGCAGAGCAGGTCACCATGTGAGCTGAGCGCAATGCAGTGCTTTGCACAAAGGGACTCCTTGAGATCTGCCTCTGGCATCAAAGGCACCCCCCAGCATGCAGATGTGTAACAGTGCTCTGCCAGCTTCCTGCTCACGGTGAGGGAACAGCTCTCTGCCTGTCGAAGCCATGAAATCTGCGCAACCATCCTTCTCATCTCCAACCTCTCACAGCCCTGTCTGTGCCCTCCTCAAGCTCAGCTCCTGACAGCTGTACCTACCTGTAGGAAGCAGGTACCGACCGGGGTGTTCTCCTTCAGGGACACGTTGTAGAAATTACTCCTGAACACCGGCTCGTTGTCATTGACGTCCTGCAGGGCCACAAGCACCACAGCTGAAGAAGAGAGGGCAGGGGTTCCCCTGTCTGTGGCCAGCACTGTCAGCTGAGGCTGAGGATCCTTCTCGTAATCCAGTGGGGCAGCAGTGGTGATGATACCTGTGGCAGGGTCAATGGCAAACCAGCTGGAATGGGTGTCTTGGCTGTGCACGATGCTGTACTGCACCTCCCCGTTGGGACCCTGGTCTTTGTCTCGAGCGGTCACTTGCAGGACAAAGCTGCCTGGGTACACAACCTCAGGGATGCTCTGTTTGTACTCCTGCTGGTCAAAGAGTGGAGGGTTGTCATTGATATCTATCACCTGCAGCACAAAGGTTGATTCTGCTCGGAGCGGAGGTGTTCCCGAATCAGTCGCTGTCACTCGCAAATCATAGGAGTCTCTTTCCTCCCGATCCAGAAGCTGGTCCACACAGATAAGGTAGATGATGTTGTCCTTTGTAGTGAGGGCAAACTTGCCATCCCCCCCCTCGAGGGTGACATTGACATTGGAGTACTCTCCATAATCTGGGTCAGAAACAGAGATGCGTGCCACATACTGACCGGGCTGGGCTCCCTCAGAGATCTGAGGGGAGCCATCTTCGCTCAGAAAGATGATGGTCATGGTGGGCTGGTTGTCATTGTAGTCACGCACGTGGATAGTGACAAAGGCTGTGGTGACCTCAGGGTGGACAGCCCTGTCCCGTGCCTGCACCACCAGCTCGTGTACCTTCCTGACTTCGTAGTCCAGACCCTTGTTGAGTTTGATGACTCCAGTTCGGGAGTCGATGGTGAAGTACTGGTCAGGATCACTCTGTCGCCGGTTGATCTCATAAATCACATCACCGTTGTCTCCTTCATCCGCGTCGGACGCGAAGACCTGCAGGATGCTACTGCCAGGTTTCAAATTCTCTGATATGAGAGTATGGTAGCGGCTCTGGTTGAAGGTGGGAGCGTTGTCATTGATGTCCTGGACGGACACATCCAGCGTCATTTGGCTGCTCCTGGGAGGAGAGCCCCCATCGTAGGCTTCCAGCACCAGGGAGTACGACGAACGGTTCTCCCGATCCAAGACGTTGCTGACCACCAGGTCTAAATACAGGACCCCATTGGGTCCTCGCCGTGTTTCCAGACGGAAGGCCTGCCCCACATTGTCACCCTTAATCACGTAGCCTTGGGTATTGAGCAGGCCACTGTCAGCATCAAAGGCTGGGTCCAAGGGAAATCTGCTGCCAACAGGTGTGTGCTCTGGGATCTGGAAAGTGCTGTGTTGCTTGGGAAAGGCTGGAGCGTGGTCGTTGATGTCATTAACTTGGATATTCACTTCTACTGTGATGCCCTCGGGGGTAACAGCTATGAAGCTGTAATGGTCCCGGGTCTCTCGGTCAAGGACGCGGGCTGTTTTGATGATGCCCCTGTTCTCATCTATCCACAAGTCAGTGGCAACGCCACTGCCCTCCTGCGCTGATATGAAGTACATGTAGGCACTGGTGCCAGGGGGCAGGCCAGCACTGATGTCCCCAATGATGGTGCCTGCTGGCTGCTCCTCATCTATTTGTAGATCCAGGGTGCCCAGGACAGCAGAGCCCTTCTCTGCTCTCAGGCCCCCAAGGATTAGCAGCTCCAACAGAAGCATGGCCGACCCTTTCATCTGCTCCATTGCTGGTAACTTGCAGAGCAGAAGGTTGCTTGATCTTCTTTGCAGCACTCTTTAATCCTGCAAGGAATGCAAACCAGAGGAAGCTGGTTAAGAGAGAGAGCAGCAAACGAAGGACAGAATAAGAACGTGGGGAGGGAGAGCCTGCCAGGTACCTTCCGCTTGATTGCTCTGTATCACTTATCCCTCATGAGTCGAAAACTTGTTAGAGCAAAAGGTGTGAAGGAAAGGGAATGAAGCCCTAGGCCAGCACCTAACGTCACCAAGCAGAGCAGACCTGGCCATGTGCTGGTGTTACCAGCTGGTACTCTGTCACATCGTTTTTTTTCCCACACAGCCAAGTATCCTTCCCAACTAGCAGCCTTCCTGGCAACACCGGAGCCAGCTGGTTCCTGTGCCTTTAACAGCTGAATGCTTCCTGCAAAGCTGAGAAACAGTGTCTGCAAGACCTCAGAGATTTTTGGACAAGCAGCAGCCTAGCACCTCTCTATCCTGAAAAATATGGGCTTAAAACTGGGAGCGATCCCAACAAGTGACCCTGCCGAACCCCCCTTCCCCAGTAGCTTGCTTTTCATGACCACAGGGATTTAGGTTCAAAAAAAATGCGAAGTGCAAATCGGGTGTCCCTGGTGGGGTGCAGCAGAACTGGAATGGGCTTACATCCAGAGCACAATAAATCAGAATGGCTCTATTGCAAAGGACAGACCCACAGCCGGGAATGCCCAAGATAAAACCCCGTCCTCACAGGGCAGACAGGGCCCATTGTTCAACCAGGAAAGGAGATCTGGGGATGCCCCAAGCTGGTACCATGGAGGGTGGTGGTGGCACAGCAGGAACGCAGCAACTCGCTCTGAACTGCCAGCTGCCCTGGCTCCTTCCCCGTCCCACTCTCCACTGCTCGCTCTCCTCCTTTGTCTCCTTCTCGCTGCTCCTCGTTCGTGCTGGCTCCTTCACTCCATTTCCCCCTGCTGTAGCTTCATTTCACTGCAGCAGTGGGGGAGGGACAAGAAGGGAGGAGCGGCTCCGTGCAGCCGCAGCGCTGCTGGACACGCTGGCCATACGTGCGGCACCCAAAGGCTGTGAGCCCCCCAGGGCTCTGCCCGCCCTCCCTGCAAGCAGCCAGAGCAACTCAGCAAAGTGCTCGTGCACAACACCAGCCCCAGTGCCGCTCCGAGCCGCCGGTAAACGAGGCTCAGTGGTCTGCAGGGATGGCGGCAGCATGAGCTCACACTTGGACTCTCTTGAAAGCATTTGCTGCTGGTCCCATAACCACGCTCAGGAGCAGCTCATGGCAGACGCAGGACGCCAGAACCTCCCTGTCTTGGGGGGGCAGAGGTGGCTCGTGCTGCCTAGTTTGGGGACTACAAATGGCAACCTTTGGTCTGCAGAGCTCTACAGCAGCGCCAGCCCTTTCTGAGAGATGTGGTACCATTATTTGTTGGCCCTCTTTCCCACCTCAGGACAACTGTTAGGTTGATTTTTCTTGCAGAAATTGTTGGGTTGGTGACAGAAATAAAAGTCTAAAAAAGTGTTTCCTACATATAAAAGAATGTTTACCTCAGTGGGCTACAGGAACTAGAAACCCGTGCACACCCCCAGTGCCTGATGCCTGTGCAAGCAATGCCACATGCTGCTCTTGCACCTAGCAAACACAAATCCTCATCATCTCTCAGGAACAGAAGGTCAAAGAAGTTACACGTTCTTGAGGACTGCTAGCTGGTGAGCTGCACCAGTTCAGTGGTCCTAGCCAAGTCCATTGCTCTTCCTCTTGGGAGTTAATGAAACTTCCCCAGAACAATTACGTGCATCTAGAATTGGGAGAACGGGATCCACATTTGCTTCTGTGATGCAACTGCATCATCCTAACTGTAACTTGGACGCTTGGGTCATGGGAAGGTACAAGGCAGAGTTCAAAGCCCTGGCAGGTGGGTAAATGAAAACTTAAGTAAAAGGAGAGTAGAAAAAATAGAGTAACAAAAAGAGGGATGCAGCGAGGGGATCTCAGTGGCTGAGGATGGGATAAAGCTGAAACGTCTGGAGTAGCGCCTGGCACAGGTAAGGGCACAGATATGGGGAAAAGAACCTGCCCTGGTTTGATTACTGATGTCACTCTTGGAAAGCAGAAGGGAGAGCAGCAAGGCTTTGTGGACTGCTGCTGTGGGGACGGGGAAACTGGGAACGTGAATGGGGGGTGTGAAGAGCAGCTGAGAGCACTGGGGCAACGCAGGAACACAAAGTCAGGTTTCTGGGGTGATGAAATGAGTGCAAACTTCTCCCTTTCCCTCCTTCCTGGATGCAGTCAGAGCTTTGCTGCCTCCTGGGAAAGAGACGCGACTGCCTGCTTGCCAGACTGCACGGGTCCAGGATGGGCAGAAGGCCCCCGGGGTACCGGCAGCCCTTTACTCTCCTATGGGACTTGCAGGGTTGGGACAGCAAGGAAGACAGCGGTAACCTCAGTTGATGCAGAGTCACCAAATCGAACAGCTGCTTCCAATTAGCAGATAGCTCAGTGCGAGGGGCTGGCTTGAGTGGTCCAGGCCCAGCCTGTGTAATGTGAGCCGGACTGCCCTGCTCCCCTCCCGTCCCTCCCACTACCGGGCACTGAGTTTCCTAGTAACAAATGGCAGCAAGAGCCTCTGAAGGAACGGTGGTGAGTATCACAGTCTGTCCGGAGAGGAGGCTGGGGTGCAGAGCCACAGTAAGGGGGTCGACAGGAAGGGTGCTGCAATGCACAGAGGTGTTTCCAGGCCTGGCTGATATGCCCAGGCATCGGGGGAGCCGAGACTACGCTTAGGAGATGAGCCTTGTTTGGAAAAAATGCATAAGGAACTACAGAAGGACCAAAGCATGAATCCCCTGCTTGCAAGCCTGCCAGTGGCACTGCTTCTCATGTCGGCCACGGAGAAGGGAAAGCAGGCCCACCCCGGCACTGGCAGAGAAGCTGGAAAGACGGCACCCACTCTGCATGCCACAAACAGATGTCAGAGTGCTTGCTGTGCAAAAGCTCCATCAAAGCTCAAAGCTGCACACGCTGCTGATGCCATACCCAAAACTTCACGAGGGGCCATGACTCATCCAGTGATGTTTTTAAGACTCCACATCAGGAGGGACGTAGAATCCCATTTCATCTTTGCTGGGCACCACTCGCTGCTCTGGAATATGCTCTCCTGTTCTACATCCATGCAGGTCTCTCTCAAGACTTCCAGATTTTCCCAAAGCCAAGCACGGTCCAGCCTTGCCTGCAGTGCAGCCCTAGTCTGAAAACTTTCAACCTCTGCTGTCCGTTATGACCTGAGCCACCTCCATGCCTCCCAGCCCCATCTCCTTACACCTGCATCTGCAACACCAGCATCTCTATTGCTCACTCCCACAGTTGCCACACAGCCTAATCTCCTTCTAACATCAAAACAAGCAGTGACCAGCAGTGGTAGCCATTCTCTAAGGATGCAGTCAAGCTCCACTTCATCCCCGTGGATTCAATTCCTGTGCCACACGAGGGCTTCCTTCAGGCTATCCTGTCTCTGAAAACATTATTCCTACAAAGGAAGCTCTAATAAAAGCTCCTCACGCAAAAGCCAGTTCCCACAGTCCCGGCCCACAAGCATCTCAGCACTGGCTGTGCCCTGCCACACTGCGTGCCCACTGCACAGCCGTCCCGGGGTGTCGAGGCTCTCTGGCCGTCGGGCTGCCCGGCCCCCGGCGCTCCCTGGCTGTCCCTGGGGCTCTCCATCTCTCGGGGCTCCCGGCCGTCTCCCCCGGCGGCTGCTGGGGCTCCCTGCCTTTCGGGGCTGCCCAGACACGAGGCGTCCCTTCCTCCCGGCGCTCCCGGTGCCCGCGCACACCGCCGTTCCGGGGCTCTCCCCGGGTCTCCCCCCGCACGCCGCAGCCTCCGTTCCAGCACACCGCCCGCCCCAGCCCCCGCTCCGCTCGGGCCCGCAGCCCCCGCCCGGCGCCTCCGCGGCTCCTCCGCCGCGACCGCCGAACGCCCGCCCAGCGCCGGCTCAGCCCTGCGGCTCCCCGTCCCGGCGCCGCTCCCGTTCCCGCACCGTCCCGCTCCCAGCGCCGGCCTCAGTGCCGTCGCGCAGCGGGCGAGGCTGATCGGCCGATCCAGCCGCGGATCCGCGGTGCTGCGCCGCCTCGGGCGCACCCCCCAGCCCCCCCCCCCCCATTGTCTGCGCGGCAGAGGCAGAACAAAGCGCCCGGTCCAGTCCGGCCCGGCCCGGCGTGCGCTGATGCGGATGTGCGGCACAGCGGTTGAAGGCGGGGAGGCGGCGGGAGCGGATCGGTCCTGCGCTGGCACTTACAGCTCGCGTCCCGCGCCGGCAGAGCTCGCATCCCGCACGATCCGGTCCCGGCGAGACGTCCCGCAGCAGCGCGGGTACCCCGGCACCCCAGCACCCGGCGCTCTGGTGCAGACACCGCTCCGGTACCGCCGGCCGCTCCGGTACCTTCAGTGTGTTCCGGTGCCCTCCGGCGCCGTGCCCCCACCCCGTCCTCCCGGAGCTCGGCCTCCCGGTGCCGCGGCCGCCCCGGTGCCGCAGCCGCCCCGCGCAGAGCTCGGCTGCAGGCGGCGGATCGGCGCTGGCTCGGCGCGGAGGCTCCTGCTGAAACCCGACCCAGCGCCGCCCTCAGCCCCTCTCTCCCCCCGCCGCCCCCATCCCCGCCCCGCCACCGGAGCGCGCCGGCAGAGCGCGGCCCCGGGCCGGGGTCCGCGGAGGTGGGTCGACGTGGTGGGACGCGGGATACGGGACACGGGGCGCGAAGGGGCCGGGGAGCAGCGGCGAGGAGGGGGCCTGAGCGGAGCGGGGGGAAAGGCTGCAGCTGGGAGGGATAAGGGGGAACGGGTAGGAAGCAATAGGAGCCAGAAACCTGGGGAAGTGAGAAGAGGTGGGAAAGAGCGAGGGGCGAGGACGGGGGTGGGAAGGGACGGGGCAAGGAGAGGGCTGGGCAAAAAGAGGTGGAAGGAGACGGAGGGTGGTACTGGGGGGATGTGGGGACGCGATCACAGCGGCACAGCCCGTTTTCTAGTCTACCACAGTTCCTTCTTTAAAAGCAAGCGCAGTTTGGGGCGTTGGAGCTTCATGATCCCTGAGGTCTCTTCCAACCCAAGACATTCTATGATTCTATGATGCTATGCTTCTGTAACCTGAAAACCTCGTGTTGAGGCTCCTAATGCCTGGGAAGGACAACAATCATCTGTAGCGCCTGCCATTCAAGTTACTGGAGCCCCATCAGCCTATACTAAGAATAAATACAGAACAAGAGTGGGTGATGGTCCACGCTGCTCCCTTGGCTTAAAGGGGCCACCTAGACTAGTTTTCTCTGCTCCAGAGTGGCCAGGTCACAGCAGTGTTGGTGTATTGACCAGCAGCGTTCCCTGGGGTTCTGGAGAAAGAAATAAAGAAGATGATGCTTCACATGGGGGCCCAAGGACCTGGGGAACTCTTTGCCATTGGACGTTATGGATGCTCAAAATTTGCACTGGCTCAAGGGCTGTCTGGATTAGTTCACAGAAGAGAAATTCTTTGAGGGCTCCTGAACAGAAGAAGCTGCCTCCAGGTCATGAGCTCTGAGTTACAATGAATTGGGTCAGAGTGCAGTGAAGTGAAACGTAGCACACGTTTCTCCTGCTCTTCCACACCTTCTGTGCAACTCTTTGTAGCTACCCTTGGAGGCTGCTCTGGGGCTAGGAGTCTTGGGCTGACTCCCACTGAGGCAGTCATTGCTGCCCTTCAGCTGTTCCAAGTGTAACAGTGACATTTCAGCCTTGGTTCAGCTATTGTGTGTTTACTTCTCTTTATTTTTGTCTACTGTTTGTTTTTTTTTCTGCTTTTTTTTCTTTTCCTAAGTTAATCACACACATAGGGCTGACGGTCCTTTTAGTAGCTTGTTGATGTTATTGCAAAGCTGCTGTCTATTATATAGGAAAAAAGTGGTTTTGGAGATATCCGTGGTGACTGGAAATAAGCTAACATTACACTCTCTTTTAAGAAAGGCAAGGAAGAACTCAGAGAACCATCGGTGTTTCAGTGTCGAATCATGGACCACATCGTCTTGGAATCCATTTCTGAATGTGGAGAACAAAGAAGCAATCAGGAACAGGAGATTTATACAGCACGGCTTGTGCTAGACCAGCCTGATTGCCTTCTATGACAGAATGACTGGCCGAATGGATGCAGAGCAGTGGATGAAATGTACCTCCATGTTGTGTCCCACAGAATTTGCATTTATAACCAAAGAAGTATGTGCCGAATGAAGGAGGGAGCATTCGGGGGCCTGAAAACTGGTACCTCTGGGCTCAGTAGATATTTCAATGTAGGGCAGTGGCTGGCAGTCATTGCAGTATGCCAAGCTTTGATTTGGGAGCCGGTATTTTTCAGTGTTTTTATTCATGATGGATGAGAACACAAAGTATGAGGCTGCAGGTGGCACGAGGAGGGATATCTGATATATTGCACAGCATAACTGTGATTCAGAGAGAAAGTCTTAAGAACTGAGTCAGCAGAATCCACATTAAGTTCAATAAAAGTAGATTTCTGTACCTGAGGCAGCACAACACCATAGTTGTACAGGCTGTGAATCAGCTGGATGAGCTGCAGGTCCTGTTGAAAAGAACATGAAGGCAGAAGTAGGCAATGAATGAAGAAGCTGTATGCTTTCCTTGCAAACATGGCAAACCAAAAACCTCACCAACTTCAACAAAAAGGTGAGCAGCACATCAAAAGAATAATTATCCTCCTCAGCTTGGGATGCGGTGAAGCTGAACCTGGTCTCCTTGGTACATTTTTGGCTCCATCCATTCATGAGGGATATTGAAATAGGACACAGAGACATGGCAGACATGATCTACAAGGACAGGCTAAAGAAGCAGTGCTTGCTTTGCCTGGAAATCAAAGAGCTGTAGAACCATAGAACCACGGAACCATGGAACCACAGTCATAGAATCATGGAATCATAGTTTGGTTTGAAAGGGAACTCTGGAGATCATCAACCCCAACCCCTCTGCTAAAAGCAGATTTCCTGCAGTAGGTTGAGCAGGAAAGCATCCAGGCGGGTCCTGAATATCTCCAGAGAAGAAGACTCTACAGCCTCTCTGTGTGGCTTGTTCCAGTGCTGTCACCCTCACAGTAAAGAATCACAGAATGACAGAATGGCCTGGGCTGCAAAGGAGCACAGCGCTCATCCAGCTCCAAGCCCTGCTGTGTGCAGGTCGCCAACCAGCAGCCCAGGCTGCCCAGAGCCACATCCAGCCTGGCCTCGAATGCCTGCAGGGACGGGGCATAAAGAAGTTCTTTTGCATGCTTGTATGGAACTTTCTGTGTTCCAGTTTTCTCTTATTGCCTTTTGCCTGGCTCCATCCGTTTCCCCCTGCACATTTAGATACATTAGACACTTCCAATAACATTGGTAGGATCACCTCTCAGCCTTCTCCACGCTGAAGAGCCCCAAATCTCTGATCCTTTCCTCATACAGGAGATGCTACAGGTTCTATTAATCTTTTGGCTTTCCACTGGACTCTCTCTAGATGATCCCTGCCTTTTTGGAACTGGACAGCTCAGAACTGGATGCAGTATTCCAGGTGTGTCCTCACCAGGGCAGAGTAGAGGCGAAGGACCATCTCCCTTCATCTACTGTCCACGGTCCTTTTAATGCACCCCAAGATACCACTGGCTTTCTTGGCCAGCCGGGCACACTGCTGGCTCGTGACCAGCCTGTTGTTCGCCAGGAAACCCTGGTCCTTCTCTCCAGTGTTCCTCTCCAGCAGGTCATCCCTAACCTGTACTGATGCTGTGGCTGTTCCTCCCCAGGCACAAGAATCTACACTTCCTCTTGTTAAACCTCACCAGGTTCCTCTCCGCTCCGTTCTTCAGTCTGTCCAGGTGTTGCTGAACGGCAGCACAGCCTTCTGGGCTGTCAGCCACTGCTCTCAGTTTTGTACCATCATGCTGAGGGTGGACTCCATCCCTTCATCCAGGTCAGTGATGAAGATGCTGAACAAGACCAGACCCAGCACCGACCCGCAGGGAACACTGCTGTTTTCAGGACTGCAGCCAGACTCTGCGCTGCCAATCCAGCGCTCTGAGCTGTGCTGTCAGCCACTCCTCAATCCGGGGTAGGGTAAGGCTTTCTAACTGCACAGTGCTGCTATCTGAAGAGCGGATAAACACGATGGAGCCAAATGCTTCTTCGTAGTGGCGGACAATAGAATAAGAACAATTTCCACAATTACAGCTCGACTCATTCAGAGTGGACTTCAGGAAACATTCTCCATCAGGAGAGCAGTGCAGCGCTAGGAAAAGCTACTCGCATGGGCTGAGCTCCTACCTTGCAAGGTTTCAATGCAGACCTGGCCTTGTGTTTTTGATAGCCCTGATTCAAAGGAGAGGTTGGGCTGTGCACGGATGGATGTCCCTTTTAACCATGATGGGATAAGGCTACTATGAAGGTACTAATTTAATTCCATTGCTACTATGCCTATCCATACTAACACCTTTTTCTTTTATGATGTTTTGGTCAGCATTTATATTCACAAGGCCTCTTTACTTTGTTTCACTGTTGAACCTTATCAGTGTAACCTTTGTTTTCTTTTTCTTTTTTTTTTTCTGCCTGAGATCTTTACTGTAAAAAGATTAAATAGATGAGCTCCAAAACTGCATCTAGAAAAGACGGCATTCTCTCAAGCCTACAGCTTCTGATTTAATAATCCCTTTTTGTTTCTTAGATAGTTGTCTAATATGCTATTCTGACAAACTTGCTGCATTTTATCACATGCCATTTATTGTCCCATTTCCAAAACCTGTGTTGAAACCCATGCATAACTCTACAAGTGCAGTCTAGGGGCTGGTGCATGATGCTGCACGGAGTTGGTAGTTACTTAAGCAGAGCTGGAAGGCAGCACAGGTGTGCTCTGCATGCACTGTGTTTCCCTAGCTCTACAGGCACATACATCACACTGCCTCTCATGTCTGTTCTGTCACCACAGTGACCTTGATTCTGGAGTGCCACACATCCATAGCCCAGAATTGACTTTGCATGTCCCCACTCTGATCGCCAGCAGGTAGGAAGTGGTCTGGCACTATAGCACCTTCCTGCTAGATGGCATTTGGCTTCTGACCTGGATAGGGGCAATGTGGCAGGTAGCCCAGAACTGGCTAAATTGCTCAGAGGGTTCCACTCTTGCATGTTGAAGGCTGGCTCAGAAATCCCAAACAGGAAATCTTTCTAGGATGTGCTCAGGCTCTGGTTCCCGGATGTTCACAGCAAGCAAAGGCTTCCTACATTCAGAATGGGGGTTAAAAATAAAAGAAGTCAGCACCTGCTCAAAGCGTACACGGCCAGGAGGGGCAGTGGCTGGAGTTCAGGACAGTCCTCTAAGACAGATGTAAGGTTGAGACCGCAAAGCAGACTCTGAACTCTTCAGGGAACTGCTTGACAGGGTGACATGGAAGAAAGCCCTGAGGGGAGAGGGGCCCAAGAAGCTGGTTGGTATTCAAGGACCATCTCCTCCAAGCCTAGAAGCAGCGCATCCTGAGAAAAAGGAAGGCAGGCAAGAATTCCAGGAGGTCTCCGTGGATCAAAGGCCAGTCAGTCTTCCCTCTGTGCCTGGCAAGATCATGGAGCAGATCCTCCTGAAGGCCCTACTGAGGCACATGGAAAATAAAGGCAAGGCGACTAGTGGTAACCAGCATGGCCTCACCAAGGGCAAGTCACGCCTGGCAAACTTGGTGGCCTTTTATAACGGGGTTACAGCATCGGTGGATAAAGGAAGAGCACCTGACATAATCTACCTGGATTGTACAAAGCATCTGACACAGTCCTGTGTGTCATCCTGGTTGCCAAATTGGAGAAAAATGGATTTGATGGATGGAGCACCGGCTGGGTAAGGAATTGGCTGGGTGGTCGCGCTCAGAGAGTTGCAGTCAGCGGCTCAACATCCAAGTGAAGGCAGGTGACGAGTGGTGTTCCTCAGGGATTGGACTGGGGCTGCTGCTATTTAACATCTCTGCATGTGACTTGGACCGTGGGATGGAGTGCACCATCAGCTGGTTTGCAGATGAAACCGAGTGGTGCAGTTGAGATGCTAGAGGGAAGGGATGCCATCCAGAGGGACCTGGACTGGCTTGAGAGGTGGGTCCATGCCAACCTCACAAAGTCCAACAAGGCCAAGCTCAAGGTCCTGCACCTGCATCGGGGCAATCTCAAGCATGGATTTAGGTTGGGCAGAGAATGGCTTAAGAGCAGCTCTGAGGAGAAGGATTTGGGAGTGTCAATTGATGAGAGATTCAACATGAGCCAGCAATGTGTGCTTGCAGCCCAGAGAGCCAACCATGTCCTGGGTTGCATCAAGAGAAGTGTGGAAGAAGAAGAGGGCAAGGGAGGTGATTCTGACCCTCTACTCTGCTCTTGTGAGACCCCACCTGGAGTACAGCATCCAGCTCTGGGGCCCCCAGCACAGGAAGGACATGGAGCTGTTGGAGCGGGTCCAGAGGAGGGCCATGAAGATGATCAGAGGGCTGGAGCACCTCCCCTATGGGGACAGGCTGAGAGAGCTGGGGATCTTCAGCCTGGAAAAGAGAAGGCTGAGAGGAGCCCTTATAGTGAGTGGCCTTCCAGTACCTGAAGGGGCCTCCAGGAAAGCTGGGGAGGGAGTTTTTATAAGGGCGTGTGGTGACAGGACGAGGGGAAATGGTTTTAAACTGGAAGAGGGCAGATTGAGACCAGATATCAGAAAGAAATTCTTTCCTGTGAGGGAGGTGAGACACTGGAACAGGTTGCCCAGCCAGGCTGTGGATGCCCCCTGCCTGGATGCCCTCAAAGCCAGGCTGGATGGGGCTGTGAGCAGCCTGGGCTATGGGAGGTGTCCCTGCCTGCAGCAGGGGTTGGAACCAGATGATCTTAAGGGTCCCTTCCAACCCAAAGCATACTGCAATCCTTTGATTTGAAAAGCCTTTGAAAGAAAGCCATGAAGTAGAGAGAGAGTTGCAAGGTTATCTCAGATGGCAAATGGAGCTGTTACCTCAGCTTCACAGCTGTATATTCACAGCTTGGTTAGAAAGAAATGCTGCTAATGCACTGCTCCTGGATGTAACCCAACTAGCTGACTTTCAAACTTACAGTGCAAGAGCTGTTAATCTCTTGGTTGTCTAAATGTACACAAAAGTCCTGCCACATAGGGTTCTTGCAACAGACATATTTCTGTGCCATGGGTTTTGTTCATGAGCAGCAGGGAGCCCTGAATGTAAGGTCTCATTGCTGGGCCTCATGTGATGGATGGCTGCAGTGTAGAGCAGGGAAAGTTCATGTCTTCCATTAATTTGTTATTTCAAATGCTTACAATCATAGAGTATTTTTGAAGACTGGCAGTCCTAGAAGCAGGTGGACTGAGCAGTGGTGCTAACATCATATCAGATGATGCTTGAGGCAGTGATACGCTGCCATCTCCTTGCCTTTGGTCCTACTCCTGGGATGTCACATCCTGGCTACGACTCCCAGTCTGCTCTTTGCAGGCTCTATTCAGCACAGTTCTAAATGCCAAGCACTTGTTGTGAAACCTGCATCCTTTAGTGGGATTCTCTAGCACAGTAAGACCTTTGAAATAACTGTGCTTGAAAAGCTTTCCTTTGCACCTCCTCATCTTAACCCTACATTGTACCACACATCTGACTGCCTCTGCTCATTGTTTCACCAGTCCCAGCCCAGGACTTGTCTGCAATTTTGCCAGTTCATGCATTCTCATCATTCAGATCTCTTGTAATTTGACTTGGGATTTCTCAAACAGATCATTTGGTATTAAAGTTACAGCAGCATCCGAAGGTTAAATCTTCAAGCACAGAAATAAAACAATTCATTTCCAGAAGACAAAATAATCAAAATTGAGACCTACGAGAAGGTAGATAAAATAAGGAACGTGGAAGAATGAGGCTGCAGGTGATGCAGTGGTGATATTCCTTGCAGCTAATTTGTAAGCAGTATAGTATAGGCAGATTTGAGGCAGGAAAAAACCCAAACATCCAGGCCTGTCAACTGCCTTATTTCTACAACTCAGAGAGGGCTCAACTGAATCCAGTCCTGCTTAGCAGCTTTGCATCAGCTGGTTCTTCCAGCTCTCCCATAACAAAGACATCATGAACTTGCTAGCCAATCTATTCAGCATTAAATTTTATTCACTGAAATCAAAACCTATTATTTTTTGTACTATGTATCATGAACACTGGAAGCAGATTTTTCTCTTTGCAATTTTCTTCTACAAACCAAAGCCGTTACCATATTGCTTCCCTCTTTAAGAGAAACTGCCCCACAGTATTTAATCTTTCCATAATGCATTTTCTCACCCTCTAGTCATCTCCTCTGCACTTTCTCAGAGCAGTCAACGTTCTCTGAAGTGCCCTCACTAAGACTGGACACAGTACTGCAGGTGAGATCCTGAGCAGAGAAAGTGGAGCCAGAAATGTTACTTGCAGCATCTTGCAAATCATGCTCTTATTTATACCATCTTGCGTGTTTGTTTCCACAGCAGTGTGCCCTTGGCTGAGTCATATTCAGATTACAGATAACTCTAAACCCAACATTTTTCTGGAGTGCTATTGTTTAGATCATTTTAATAATTATATTTTTAAATATTTCTAGCCAGTAATAATAGCGATCCCTATGCCTATGCAAAATAATAATAGCAATAATTCAAGCTATAAAATATCTAGTAGTTTTATTACAATTTATAGGATATGCCTGTCATGGATAAATAAGCGGAGAAGTAGGACAAGTTGTTTCTCTTAGATTTTGAACCCACAGAAAATATTACAGAATCACAGAATTGTGGGGCTGGAAGGACCTCCAGGGATCACTGAGTCCAACCCCTGCAAAACGGGCTCCTACAGCAGCTGCAGGTGGGCGTCCAGGCGGGTCTGAAATACCTCCAGACAAGGAGAAGCCGCAGCCTCCCTGGGCAGCCTGTTCCAGAGCTGCGCCATCCTCACCGTGAAGAACTCCCTTCTCATCCACGTGCAGAACTTCCCGTGCTCCTCTTTATGGCCATCTCCCCTTCTCCTGTCCCCACAGACCACTGAGAAGAGGTTGGCCGTGTCCTTTGGACTCCCACACCTCAGATATTTATAAACATTGATCTGATCCCCTCTCAGTCTTCTTTCCTCAAGGCTGAGCAGACCCAGGTCACCCAGCCTTTCCTCACAGAGGAGATGCTCCAGGCCCTTTAGCATCCTCATTGCCTTCTGCTGGACTCTCTCCAGGAGATCCCTGTCGTTTTTGTACCAGGTGGGAGAGCAGAACTGGATGCAGTACTGCAGGTGAGGCCTGACCAGGGCAGAGCAGAGGGGAGGATCCCCTGCCTTGCCCTGCTGGCCACGCTCCTTCTAATGCACCCCGGGATCCCATTGCCCTTCCTGTCCAGCAGGGCACACTGCTGGCTCACGGCCGACCTGTCGTCCACCAGCACCCCCAGTCCTTCTCTGCAGAGCTCCTCTCCAGCAGCTCACGTCCCAACCTCTGCTGATACCTGCGCTTATTCCTTCCCAGGTTCAAGACTCAACACTTGCTTTTGTCACACCTCATCTGGTTTGTTTCTGCCCAGCTCTCCAGCCTGTCCAGGTCTTGCTGAATGGCAGCACAGCCTTTTGGTGTGCCGCCACTTCTCCCAGCTTTGTCTCATTGATGCACTTGGTGAGGATGGACACCTATCGCCCCATCAAGGTTGGAGATGAAGATACTGAACAAGACCGGACCCAGCACCACCCCAGGGAGCACCACACTCACAGCCCTCCGGCCGCACTCTGCACAGCCGATCACCCCCTCTGAGCTCGGCCACTCAGGCGGTTCTCTGCCCACCTCAGCATCCACTCATCTCTCCCACATTCAGATTCATAGTGAGGATGTCGTGGGAGGCAGCATGAGAAGCCTTGCTGAAAACACACATCAGTTCTTTAGGTTATGGGGACAACTGGATAGTTTCAGAAATTATTACTAATGCAGAGCACACACGTAAGGATGCTTCGAGGTGAACTGCTTTTTGGTTACATCTTGATCATTTGGACGGGGAAGTCAAATGCAGCTCAGCATAACGCTGCCAACACACTCTGGTGCACCACTGACTGAAAAGAGCGCCAGTGAGACAGAGAGGCTTCGGTTACTTGAAACAATAACAAGAAAAAAAAGTCAACTGGTTAATATTTCCAATGACTGTTAATTTATTTGATAAATGTGTATGTAGATGTAACAGATCTCTTTAAGGTGTTGGCCCTAGATCTTTATGACACAGACATAAAAGCAGGATTAAACACTATACTCATGTTCCATATTACATCAAATGATTAACTGCAGATGAGAAATCCTCCTCCAGCAGTTTTTCTAATGAGGTCTTACACAGATCTCCCCACAGTTCAATGCTGCTCAGCATTTTGACTAACAATCCGCAAGGAAGTATCAGCTACCTAAACAGAAGCACATGGAACAATAGGAAAGTCATATCACTGCAGTGTTCAGCATTTGTAAATACTGTAGAAAACTCAGAGTGGCCAGAGAAGAGTCACAAGAACGAGCCAGGATCCAAAGAACAATTTTCAACATGGGCAACTTTAGAAGGATAAGAAAATGGAGCGAGTTCTAAGGATCTGTAAGAGTACGTGCTGCTTGCCCCATTTACACTGCTGAAGCGAAGGGTGAATTCTGTCAAACCATGGAATGATTTTTATGATGAGAAAAGGGAATGAGAAAATGATGAGAAAGGAACCATCTAGCACATTTCAGTCTGTGAGCCAAGACAGAACTGAAATCAACATTTCCAGAGAGGGAAGTTGACTGAGCTGAGCCCTGCGCTACTGACTGCTCTACTTCCTGCCCTGGCTTCTTCTACTCTCCTGGAATCTCTTCATCCACGTTTCTGCAGCAGGGTGACCTCATTTGGCAGCGGCCTCTGAGAGCTTACACTGACTAAACCAAGTGCCTCGTTCTCATAGGTGCCTCTTAGAAAGTTGCTCAGTAAGACCTGAACTTCCTCCCCGGTAGCAAACAAGTCTCCTTCTGTTCCACTGAAAATCAGCTGGGAGGAAGTGAGATGGGGAGGTGGTTTCCGAAATCCTGTGGATTGTGATTACAGACATAGTCTCAAAATCCATGAGGTGGGGGTGGGGAGCACAGGGAAATCCAAATTATTTCAGTGTGAGCTGAACGTGGGTCTTTGATAACGCTGTTCACAGGCATATAAAGCCTGGCAGCAAGGGGCTTACTGCTGCTTTGAAAAAGGAAGAAAACAGTTTGAGGGATATCCCTTTCCAAATAATAAGGCTTTTGCTTTGGAGGAGCTGGTGCTTTCTATATATAGTGAGGTAATTATTTCAGAATGGAAAATGTTTGTTCAGGAAGGAAAGGCTCTGAGATCAGCAGAGTCAAGTCTCACCCACAGGCTGTTGACTCCATTGGACTCTTCTGCTAGCAGCAGAGAACTGGGAGGAGGACTGTGAAGGGATGAACTGACTGCCCAGGACTCACCCATCTATACTGGAGTTCTTGATCGTGGCCTTGGGTCCTGGTGTGACTCAGAGGGGCAGTTTCTGAAGTAAAGGTCTGATGATTCTTTTAGGAAAAAGAAAACTGAAGACGGTCAAAACCCCTTTTTTTTCGTTGATAACTGAATTCTATCGTTCCACAACCAATACACAGTGGATATACACTAACTGTACCTTCCACAAACAGACACAGGAAGCTGTGTTTCCTAATCTAGACAGGACGACATACAAACACACACATTTCTACACACACACCCGTTCATGGATGCAGCTCATGTACTCAAAAACTGGTGTGATACTGCTCCATCTACTGGAAATTTATGTAAGATACAGTCTTAGTTTCGTTAAGACTATTTTTGCATTGCAGCATTGTTTATGAGTCTTAGATGCAGAGCAAGAAAACTCTGTGCATCACTTATTGTGCTTAATTTTTTTAAAACGGGGAGAAGATCATAAGCTTGCATATCCTGGGCTGCATCAAGAGAAGTGTGGAAGAAGAAGAGGGCAAGGGAGGTGATTCTGACCCTCTACTCTGCTCTTGTGAGACCCCACCTGGAGTACAGCATCCAGCTCTGGGGCCCCCAGCACAGGAAGGACATGGAGCTGTTGGAGCGGGTCCAGAGGAGGGCCATGAAGATGATCAGAGGGCTGGAGCACCTCCCCTATGGGGACGGGCTGAGAGAGCTGGGGATCTTCAGCCTGGAAAAGAGAAGGCTGCGAGGAGCCCTTATAGTGAGTGGCCTTCCAGTACCTGAAGGGGCCTCCAGGAAAGGGGCCTCCAGGAGGCTTGGGGATGAGTGGCTGGATGAGTGTGAAGAAGAGAAGGACCTGGGGGTGTTGGTTGATGCTCGGCTGAACATGAGCCGACAGTGTGCCCAGGTGGCCAAGAGGGCCAATGACATCCTGGCCTGCATCAGAAATAGTGTGGCCTGCAGAAGCAGGGAGGTGATCATCCCCCTGTACTCAGCACTGGTGAGGCCGCATCTCGAGTACTGTGTTCAGTTTTGGGCCCCTCACTACAGGAAAGATGTTGAGATCCTGGAGCGTGTTCAGAGAAGGGCAACAAAACTGGTGAGGGGTCTGGAGCACAAACCTTATGAGGAGAGGCTGAGGGAGCTGGGAATGTTTAGTCTGGAGAAGAGGAGGCTCAGGGGAGACCTCACTGCACTGTACAACCTCCTGAAGGGAGGTTGTGGTGAAGAGGGATTTGGCCTCTTCTCCCAGGCAACGAGCAGGACA
Source organism: Tetrao urogallus (assembly GCF_951394365.1). NCBI lineage: Eukaryota > Metazoa > Chordata > Aves > Galliformes > Phasianidae > Tetrao > Tetrao urogallus. The sequence goes on along the minus strand of NC_136813.1, from coordinate 106,751 downwards.
CGGGGCAATGGCCTCAAGTTGTATCAGAGGAGGTTCAGGTTGGACATAAGGAAGAACTTCTTCTCTCAGAGAGTAGTCAGGCACTGGAATGGCTGCCCAGGGAGGTGGTGGAGTCACCGTCCCTGGCAGTGTTCAAGACGCGTCTGGATGACGTGCTGCATGATGTGGTTTAGTACTAGTGGTGGCAATGGTGATGAGGAGACGGTTGGACTGGATGATCTTATAGGTCATTTCCAACCTTGTGATTCTTGTGATTCTTGTGAAAGCTGGGGAGGGAGTTTTTATAAGGGCATGTAGTGACAGAATGAGGGGAAATGGTTTTAAACTGGAAGAGGGCAGATTTCGACCAGATATCAGGAAGAAATTCTGTCCTGTGAGGGAGGTGAGACACTGGAACAGGTTGCCCAGCCAGGCTGTGGATGCCCCCTGCCTGGATGCCCTCAAGGCCAGGCTGGATGGGGCTGTGAGCAGCCTGGGCTATGGGAGGTGTCCCTGCCTGCAGCAGGGGGTTGGAAATGGATGATCTTAAGGGTCCCTTCCAACCCAAACCGTTCTACCATTCCATCATTCTATCTTAAGCTGCCAAGATGAATTTAACGTGACAAAGACGTTGAGCTTAATGTTGGATGCATTAAAAGGAATGTGGCCAACAGGTTGAAGGAGGCGATGCTCCCCCTCTGCTCCACCCTGGAGAGGCCACATTTAGAATACTGTGTCCCGTTCTGGGTTCTCAGTTCAAAAAAGACAGGGATCATCTAGAGAGAGTCCAGTCCTATCTGGACGCATACCTGCATGACCTGTTATAGGGAACCTGCTTAGGAGGGGGTTGGACTCAGAGGTCTCTTGAGACCCCTTCCAACCCTTGCAATTCAGTGATGTCCAGGCAGCATTTGAAGAGAGTCTTTGGGAGACACTACAAACTGTCAGATCCTTCCACAGAGGGAGGTTGCCAGTGCAGATTTACAAGCTCTGTACTGGGACTTTTGTTTCTAGCATATCTATGCTCAGGCTGCAAAACAGAGTAAGCTGTCAGGCAGTGTTTGTGGCTGATCCTAAGTGTGGCTGCTTCCAGAGAAGCATGGCTGACAGACTGCTGAGAGAACAGCATGGCCTTAGGAGACTGAGCTACTCCAGGATGAGAGTGGCAGATAAAACCCAGCAGAGGGAAATCCGAAGTGGAGCCTAAGGGAAAACAACCCCTGATTCACATGTCAAACGACGGCATCTGAGATGATTATGGCAGGGAATGAGAGCTTCGGCTTCAAAGAGTCTTGCGAAAATGTCAGCTTAGAGCTCAGCAGTCAAACGAGCGTATGAATATCAGGAATAATTAGGGTTATTTGTTTTATATTCTTCAATCCTCCAGCAACTCTTGTGACAAAATTAACACAACAGGATGTAGATTTACAGTGATTTCTTCCATCTTAATGCATCCTAAGGTAGCTCTAGCTCTGTTTGCTGCAGTACTGAGTTTTAGCTTGTCTGCTACCACTGTAAAGCACTTCAGCCTTATTTTTCTGGGCAGACACATAATCATGAAAATGCTTTGCATTTCACTGTTTATTACTTCCCTGTTTATATTTCTATCAATATCAGCATCGACTGCAAACTGTATCAGAGGCGACTTTTTTTTACGTTCAAAGCACCAGAAATATTGAAGGAACACTGTAAGCTTCAAATATTCCTTCTGACAACTTTTCCCGCTGAGACATCTTACTAAATGAACGTATGTCTAAACAGATGCAGCACTTTTAAACAAAAATGGCATGGAGTATGATAGAGCATGTTATAATTTCAACCGGTTTGTTGTTTTGTGTAGAGGAACTGACAGGCTTCAAGCGCAGGCTTACTCTGATTGCAGCTGGCTGCTTTTGGGCCTTCGCCATAAGAAGTTTAGGGTCTCAGCCCCCAGCACAAGAAAGACATGGAGCTGCTGGAGCAGGTCCAGAGAAGCCCATGAAGATGCTCAGAGGGCTGGAGCACCTCTCCTTTGGAAACAGGCTGAGAGAAGCGTGCTTGTCCAGCCCGGAGAAGAGGAGGCTCAGGGGAGAGCTCACTGCAGCCTTCCAGAGCTTCCATACTAAAAGGAGCTTATAATGAGGATGGAGACTGTTTAACTGTCTGACAGAATCATAAAGTCATAAAATCACTGAAGTTGGAAAAGACCTCTAAGATCATCTGGGTACTACATCCACCCTTCCTTCAACACCTCCAGGGACAGTGACTCTACCACCTCCCTGGTCAGCCTGTTCCGATGCCTAGCCACTTTTTTCTGAGAAGAACTTCTTCCTAATATCCAACCTGCATCTCCTCTGGAGCAACTTGATGCTGCTCCCTCTTGTACTGGTGCCAGCTGGTGGATTTAACTCCATTCACCACCACTTTCTGGGCTGGGCTATCCAGCCATTTTTTACCCACCAAAGAGTGCCTGTCCAAGCCATGGGCTGCCAGCTTCTTCAGGAAAATACTACAGAAGACAGCGTAAAAGGCTTTGCTGAAGATGAGGCAGGCTGTGTGAACAGCCCTTCCCTCATCCACAAGGCAGGTCACTTGTTATAGAAAGAGATGAGGGTGGTCAGGCAGGACCTGCCTTTCAAACCTCATTTCCTTCTATGACCAGGGGCACAAAGGAGGACAGTTTCAAACTAAAAGAAGGCAGACTTAGATTAGATGTTAGGGGGATTTTTTTCACTCAGAAGGTGGTGAGATGCTGGAACAGGCTGCCCAGAGAGGTTTTGGATACCTCATCCCTGGAGGTGTTCAAGGCTAGGCTGGATGGGGCCCTGGGCAACTCAATCCGGTACCTGATTGGCAACCCTGAGAGAGGAGCTGGAACCAGATGATCTGTAATGCCCCTTCCAAATCGAGTCAGTCTGTGATTCTATGAAGTGAAGTAAATGTCCACTACTTAACCTTGCTTCAGTCATCATCTGTCATCATGTTCCACTGCGTTCTGAAGATCAATGTAGTTGTGCAGTTTGGTCCCAAAAATGCATTTCATTTAAAAACAAATGCCCTGTTCTTGGATCAAGGATTTCTGTGTTACAGTTCTACTTAACTAGGCTGTGGATAGCTGATGAAAAAGAAAAAAAAAAAAAAAGAAAAACATAAGCAGTGGAAGCAGGGATGGGTTGCCTGGGAAGAATATAGGGATGCTGTCCAGATATGCAGGGCTAGGATCATGAAAGTCAAGGTGCAGATGGAATGAAACTTGATGAGGGATGTGAAAAACAAGAAGGGTTTCTTTAGATACGTTTGGCAGAGCAGACAGGCAAAGGAGAGTGCACTCCTCCTGTTAAACGAAAAGGCAGAGCTGGTCTCCTCAGACATGGACGAGGCTGAGTGCTTAATCAGTTCTTTGCCCCTGTCTTCATGAACATTCAGGCTTCCTACATCTCTCTCATGTCCCTGAACTTCTAAGCGGGGGTGGGATGAGCAAAATCCCTGCCAGTGTAAGAGCAGAGCTGAATATGTGCAAGTATGAATATGGAGCTGAACAATACGAACCCTCGTGTTCTAAGGAGCTGCCTGATGTACCTGCCAAGCCTCACTCCATCACATCTGAAAAATCATGGCTGTCAGGCAAAGTCCCTGCTGAGTGGAAAAAGGAAAGCACCGCTCCCATTTCTAAGAAAGGGAGAAAAAGGAAGACCCAGGGAACTACAGGCCGGTGAGCCTCACCTCTGTGCCTGGGAAGATCTTGGAGCAGAAGCTATGTTAAGGCACATGCAAGATAAGGAGGTGATCTGAGAGCCAGCATAGCTTCACCAATGGCAGATCGTGGCTGACGAATCCGGTGGCCTTCTATGATGAAGTGATGCCACCAGCAGACAGAGGAAAGGCAACTGGAATCGTGCAAGGCTTTTGACATGGCCCCACACCACATCCTTAACTCTAAATTGGAGAGGGATGGATTTGAAGGCTGGATTATTAGGTGGTTAAATAAATGGTTGGACGGTCACAGCCGGGGGCTGTTGTCAATGGATTTGTGTCCAGGAGGAAGCCGGTCACAAGTGGTGACCCCCAGTGCTCTTCAGCATGTTTATCAATGGCACAGACAGCCGGATTGATTGTACCTTCTGCAAGTTTGCTGATGACACCAAGCTGAGTGGTAGGACTTGGGGGTCCTGATGAACAAAAAGCTGGAGGGACAACACCATCCTGGGCTACATCAACAGAGCGGTGGCAGGCAGGGACAAGGAGGTGACTGTCCCTCTCTACTCTGCCCTTGTGAGGCACCATCTGGAGCCTGCATTTAGGCCTGGGGCTTTCTTCTTTTCATCTTCTCTCCTTCCCTCCCTCCCTTTCTTCTTCCCCCTCTCCCTCCCTTCCTCCCTTCCTTCTCTTTCCCAAAGTGTGTGTTAGTAAGTCAAGGAAAAGATAATTCAGAGAAGTTCCACATCATGTGTTTTAAAAAATATGAAACTAAGTCTCTTTGTGGTTTCATGATTTATGAATGCCAGTAACTATCCCAGTTTAATCTGAATCCTACTGTTCTGAAGATAAAACTCACTGTTACACATTAAATTAGACTGCAGATCACATAACTGCAAGAACCACGTGAATCACTAGCAAATATGGATAATGAAATGGAGAACTGGCACAGGAGGAATGAAAGAACGTGGATACACATAAACAAAAACGCTCCTCCAAAGCATTTGAAAAAATGCTGATCAGATAATTTTCATACCAGGAACCCAAGGTGCTTGACTACCAGACTAAAGGAAAACTTGCAATACAAAGCATAAAAATTAAGAGCATTTTCCACATGCTTGCAACATTTCCTGCTATCTGAAGGAGCCAACGAGAAGAAGGATTTTGCTGGGCCTTATTCTTACTAAGAAGGAAGGGCTGGCTGGGGATATGAAGGTTGGGGGCAACTTGAGATGCAGCAATCATGAGATGATAGAGTTCAGGATCTTGTGTGGAAGAAGCAAAGCAGCATGTAGGACTGCCAACCCTGACCTCTTCCAGGATGTACATGGAGGTGCCCCATGGGCTGAGCGTTGGAAAGCAAGGAGGCCTGAGGGAGCTGCTCAGCTCTCAAACACAACTTCTTCCAAGCTCAGGATTGGTGCATGGCTAAGAGTAAAAAATTGGGGAAAGTTGGCAGAAGGCCTGCATGGATGAGCAAGGAGCTCATGGATAAACTCAAAGGTGAGAAGAAAGTCCATAAAATGTGGAAAAAGGGCCTGTCTGGTTAGGAGGAATACAGGAATGTTGTTAGAGCCTGTAGGGATGCAATGAGGAAGGCCAAGGCCCACTTGGAATCAAATTTGGCAAAGGAAATCACAGATAACAAGCAAGCAAAGTGTTTTTAAGTATGTCAGCAGTAAAAGGAAGACTAAGGAAAATGTGAGTCCATTACTGAAAGAGGTAGAGGCCCTGGCAAGAAGGGATGCTGGCAAGGTGAAGATACAGAATGCCTTCTTTGCTTCTAGCTTTACTAATCAGACTGCCCCTCAGGAATCTCAGACCCTGGACATAAGAGAGCCTGGGGAATGGAAGCCTTCCCCTTAGTTGAGAAGGATATGATTAGAGAGTGTCTAGCCAAAACCAACTCACACAAATCCATGGGCCCTGATGGGATGCACCCACGTGTGCTGAGGGAGCTGGCAGAAATGACTGCTGAGCCACTCTCTTTTATCTTTCAGAGGTCCTGGAGAACAGGAGAGATGCCTGAAGACTGGAGGATAGTCAGTATCACACCAGTCTTCAAAGAAGGCAAGAAGGAGGATCTGGAAAACCACAGGCCAGTCAGCCTCACTTCTGTCCTTGGAAAGCTTGTTCTGGATGCTATCTCCAAGCAATTGGAAGAGAAGTGTTGATGAAAGGAGAACAGTGGATGCTGTGTACCTTGACTTCAGCAAGGCATCTGACACCGTCTCCCACAGCATTCTTGTTATGATACTTAGAAATTGTGGGATGTATGAGTGGACAAGGAGGTGCATCAAGACTTATCCCATCATGGTTAAAAGGGACATCCATCCGTGCACAGCCCAACCTCTCCTTTGAATCAGGGCTATCAAAAACACAAGGCCAGGTCTGCATTGAAACCTTGCAAGGTAGGAGCTCAGCCCATGCGAGTAGCTTTTCCTAGCGCTGCACTGCTCTCCTGATGGAGAATGTTTCCTGAAGTCCACTCTGAATGAGTCGAGCTGCAATTGTGGAAATTGTTCTTATTCTATTGTCCGCCACTACGAAGAAGCATTTGGCTCCATCGTGTTTATCCGCTCTTCAGATAGCAGCACTGTGCAGTTAGAAAGCCTTACCCTACCCCGGATTGAGGAGTGGCTGACAGCACAGCTCTGCGATTGACGCTCTGAGCTCTGCCTGTCAGCCAGTGGAAAGGCAAAAGATTAACAGAAGCTGTACCATCTCCTGTATGAGGAAAGATTGAGGGATTTTGAACTCTTCAGTATGGAAAAGAGAAGGCTGAGAGGGGATCTCATAGCTGTTTGTAAGCATGAGAACATTCCTGCATCCTTCCTCTGGACTGGGACTGCACTGTTCATCAACTCCTGCAATTGTACTGCAGCCTGGCTTCTCTGAAATGAGAGATAATTAAAACCTTTCCTGGTACTGCTTTCTCCACTCAGAATAGAAAGTGCCTCTCTCTCCATTACAAAAACCATTCCCAGCCCAGAACAAAGGCCAGAAGTTTTTGGTAAGTAGAGATCTCACCACAAGAAAGCAGGGCCCAGCATAATTTATATTGCTTCCTCCTTGCCATCTATGTGTGGGGCCCCAGTGTGATGACATCCTGGCTCAGATGCTATAAACAAGGCCATATTAATGGATCATAAACTCCTTGGAGGCTGGCTGGATGTCTGTATTAGGTTATGAGTTCCTGAAAGCAGAGATAACAACAAGGTGAATCTGAGAATGGAAAGTTGGAGAAACGGAAGTTAAGACACTGGAGAAATACCTCCCCTTTGCTAGTCCTGTTTATCTGAGCCTCTTACAAAGGAGTTGGTGAATGTGATTCTGGTTTTAGCATCACGTGGATGAGGAGATCTGGGCTAAGCAGCGCAATGTCAGATTGCAAATATGCCATTATAATGCTGCTGCTCCCTGAAACAACAAGCAGCGTAAGAAATAGCCACCTGCAAGAGAAGGCATAATGCATCAAGGACTATGAGAAAATTGGCTTAGAGTCCAAGTCCAGATTGGAATTCATTTTCTTGTAGCCCTTTGGTAGATTCATTCTGGATAACTTTACAACCATTTTAAAACTAAACAGTTTGCCTTTATTCTGACTGTAGGGGACACCTCAAACCAGAACTCCTTACTACTTACAATCATAGAATCTCAAGGTTGGAAGGGACTACAGGATCATCCAGTCCAACCATCCTCCCAGCACCTCTGCTGCCCCCAGCACCAAACCACATCTCGCAGCTCCTCATCCAGGCGCCCCTTGAGCACTGCCAGGGACGGCGACTGCACCACCTCCCTGTGCAGCCACTGCAGTCAGCACAGGTTTCAGTGCTTATCCCAGCGCCCTGCCGTGATGCCAGCAATCACTGTACTACTGAAATACACCTATGTAGCACCAATCCTTTTTTGTTTACAGTAGTGCCGCCTTTATGTCCTCTTCAAAATAGATTTTGGCTTAACTATGTAATAAAACTGAGAACTCATGATTCATTGGCCATCTAATGTAATCAATCCTTTAATTTCTGCTTTCCAGGACACAGCCATTAGCCAGTAACCACAAAGTGCTCTGTGGGACTCTCATGGAAACAACAGCCCTCCTGGATGACAATTATCCATTGTTACATACAGCAAGAGATTTTAAACCAAAAGTTTATGAATTACTGCCCAGTGTTTATCCAGCTCTTCATGCACTACTGCCAAATGCTTTATAAAAAGCCCTTATCCATTTCTGAGGTGCCAAAATTCCTTTTTTTCACACACTCTACCTTGGAGATACAAAATTTGATCTTTTCACCACTCTACTGATGGAGAATTGAGACACACATTTGAGGAGCAAACAATATAACAGTCAGATTTTGAAGGTCTTTAAGTCACTGAAGAAACTATAAAACAGACCATGTTTAATTACTGCATTTGGAGAGAAGCACAGGGCAGAGTCCTTCTATCCAGTGCACAGAGGGAGCCTGGAGATGCTTAGGGCTGTAGGTTAAAGTGGCTAGAGGAACAGCATCCTCATGCATCAGGACCTTAAAGAGAGCCAGAAGCTTCCCTAATCGTAAGTTACAGAATCCAGTATTGCTCATTTGTCTTTGAAAAACCCAACACTAGACAATACGTGAGTCTGAGCTGTTTAGAGAGAGAAAGCAAACTGAGAAGATGTGATAAGGTCTTTGAATAACACCAGCGTAAGTGGAATGCAGCATAAAACAATGTAATTGCTGTATCAGAGTTTCGTGGGTGTTTATTCATAAAATGCCAAGTGCATCACTGAATGTAAGTACATCTATGTTCACTAATGTATTACTTAAAATGAGAAAAAGCACCAGCTTTTTTTTTCCTTAGTACAGGGACTCTAATGGGGGGTAAGGAGCTGAGGAGTGCTTCCCACCAAGGAGATGGATGCCAGGGTGGGGGTCAGTATCACTCGATCTGAAGTAGAAAAGCATCTTCCTGCAAGACTTCATTGCAGGCATTTTCCAGACAGCTCAGGTATTTTTAAAGAAAGACACGACCATAGCTCTGCCTAAATCAAGCTTCTGTCCTTCAACACAGAATTGACAACATAACTTCATGAAGTTGTAATCTATTAGAAAGGAGATTTTAAAGGACCACAGTACTGCAAGGAATAAAACAGGTAAGCAAATCTCATACAATCGTATTTCCACTGGTATTATAAATAGACTTATTATCTTGCTCAGCAATGTACAGTGCTTGTAGAGTTAATGACAATCTTCACTCCCTCTCACAGTGTGCAACAACAACCCTTCCCATTTTGCCTAGAGCTGATACTATACGAAGTGTCCAAGAATTTCACAAAACATGCCATTTTCATTTATCACCGTCAGCTGTAGGCAATTCCCCACGATCCTTTGGTCCAAGATCTCTGCAAAACAAAAACAAAAGACAACAAAACCCCATCTCAGTATTGATTGCCCTCACATCTCCTCAGTCTGTTCTTTGCTCCCTCCTTGATTCATAAACCTGAATCCATTACAATGCTGCTGCAAATATTCTTTCTCCAGGTTGGTATGTTAGCTATATCCTCACCTCATCTCTACTGCACAGTTTCTATAATGCAACAAAGCACGCCACATCTTCTACCTTTTAAAATCCCTTATAATGGTTTCCTGTGCTTTTTAATTTTTGTTACAAACCACAGGGTAATTACCTATTTCTTCTCTTCTATCATCAGTGGAATCAACATCTTTCGGTATCTTCCAAAATTCTTTCTGTCATTCTTTTTGAAAAAGAGGAGAAAAGATTCCACTGAGCATCGAAGAGACGTTGGAACAGGTTGCCCAGAGAGGCATTCAAGGCCAGGCTGGATCACAGAATCATAGAATGGCTGGGGTTGGAAGGGAGCTCAAGGATCACGAAGCTCCAACCCCCCACCAATGCAGGGCCACCAACCTCCCCATCTCACAGCAGCCCAGGCTGCCCAGGGCCCCATCCAACCTGGCCTCCAACACCTCCAGGGATGGGGCTTTGAGCAACCTGGTCTTGTGACAGGTATCCCTACCTAGAGCAGGGGGTTGGAACTAAGTGATCTTAAAGGTCTCTTTCAACCCAAACCATCCTATGATTCCTTGGCAGTGGATTATTTTGGTTTACAATATATTGGATTACTGTTTCTTTCAGGTTCTTAAAAATGACTAGGAGTTGGTTCCTGTGATTCTAAGTTGTTTTGTCAATCACTGCCTTTGATGACATAGCTGTCTTTTGTAAAGTATTTAGGATGCACACTCAGGAGTTGCATGTGTGTAGAGGACTTAGAGGTCATGCTGCTTATCTCCACATTTTGCCGTATCGGCCTTAGCTTGACAAGGCTTTGCCTTGTAACAGAGGCCTCTGTGGTAATACTGATGTATTTGAATAACAACAGGATTGAGATCTGAGATTGGTATCATCTGTTCTCCAGGATTTTGCCACATTATCCTAGATTAGCAGATGAGTCCAGCCCTCGTCTCTTGCAGTATTTGAGAGCAACAAGACAAATAGGTAATGAAAGAAAAAGGTACCAATATCATTAATGTACAGCCCTACTGCTCTGCACCATGCACATACGTCACCTTTATATCATTCACAGAGCTTTTTCCCAGATGGAAGCTGATAGAGAAACTGTGATGCAGCTGACAACCTTCAGCACACATCCAGGTGATCAGAACAGCAAGAAAGATAAGGGAAAATGCTTCGCTGTTCAGCCCATGTCAAAGCCCCGACATCTTTGGTCCACCTTGAACTGAAGGCAGGCTCTGACGCTGGGCACAGTGCAGCCTCCTGTGGGAGGACAGCACCACTCAGTGAACCTTTGGGGGATTCTGGCGTCCCACTCCTCCATGCTGAGCAGCCTGGCTGCTCGCTCCGGAGCACTCCCTGTTTCTCATCGGGGTTCTCTGCCGTCATCTCTGAGGTCAGGAAGAAAGACCACGCCTCGCCTGCTCCTAAACAAAAGACTATAGATAGCTGTGGCAGCAAATGCTTCTCATTATGTACTCCTCTCTCCTCAGACTGCCTGCCCAGTTGGGGGTGGGAGCAGCATGGGGCCCTGAGATGCCTGTGCTGCTCTGCTGTGTGTTTTCTGTTATGTGGGGTGAGGAGTGCATTCCTCACAGGCTTTGAATGTCTGCAAAACCCCAGAGGAATCCTCGGAGCAGTGGGAGGAGAGATCGGGCACGGAGAAGTTACCCATGCACATCGGGATAAGGCGTCCCCCTCCTGCATCGGCCTGCAAAGGCGTCCAAACCTGATGGAAGTGCAAGTGCTAGGGCAGCACGGCCTCTCAGCGTGCATTTAAAAGCCTTACTCTTCCCACCAACACAGCTTGTTAGGCTAGGCTTAGTCTGGCAAAACAGATCAAGCAGTGATAAACCTGTCTGCATGTGCACTTAGAGTCAGTGCAGGATAGGTAAAGGAATCATTTCAGATTAAGACTGATTGTGAACCAAGAACAGATAGATATAAACTGGCTATCATCGCATTCAACAAGAATTCTGCTAGCTATTACAGCTATCAGGCTTTAAAACATCTTTTCAGAGTAAGAAAGACATAGGAGCAAAAATTCCAGCGTCTGATAAAATTGAGTGATTACGGGATTTCATACCTATGGCAGCTTGAGTTTGGGTGTGGAGGCCCAAGAATTACTGGCACCACATTCTTTTCCCGCATCACAGAACTCCAATATAGAGCCTCTCCTCGTGGACTATGCATGCAGGGCCTTGTACCAAGGACAGGAAACTAACCTCCCAGTCCCACTCCCTCTCAGCTTTATGTGTCTGATGCCTAGTTCATGTTTCAGTGTCTCTGACAGAGCTTGCACAGAAGATTGTTATGGATATAGAAACATGGAACTGGAAAAATCTTCCTGGGACAGCTGGATGCAGTGTTGAGTGGCCATTCCCCAGCTTGCTGCCAAGCATTTTTTTTTCATCATCGTTCTCAGGATGCTTGTAGAATTGGGAACACTGCAGGTCCTGAAGTATCAGCAGGATGGGACAGCACTGCCCGTGAGCCTTAACTGCAATGCAATCCAAACATCATCTCCACACCGCAGAGATGGGATGATCAACAAAATAATGGGCAGTTTGCAAAAGAGAGCCCTGGAGGGAAGGGAAGATTTGATATCCCTGGAGAAAGTGCATACGTCCAGAATATAAACAGAACTACTGACCTGCATCCTGCCCTGTAACCACATATATGAGCCACTCCAAATCTGCCGGGAATAGCCTAAAAGGCAGCTCTACTAAAGTGCACCTCTGAAAAAAGAAAGCTGTACTGCTACTGATGAAATGCTAGCAGTAGTAGCAGTAGTAGGTCGAGGAGTGAGCTGCATGGATCCCAGTTAGAAATACGCATGCTGACCGTTCTCTGCAGAAGTGACATTTTGTGATTCCAGCTGATGCAATGCACAACATAATACTGTGCAGACCACAAGATACCTAGAGACAATGAGCACAGAGGCAAGCATAGTCCTGGTGACACCTTGCTGCGGCCAGGCCAGCACGGCTCTTCTACAACTCCCAGTGCAAACCCTAAGGAGAAACAGCAGGAACATCCGCCTGCTCTGCAACAGGCCGTGCCCTGCCCGTTTCTCGGTCACACCGCAGGCTGCGAGCGCTCACAAAGCCACGGGCAGCGCCCGCGTCAGTTCTGCTCAAGAGCGCGCGGAGCTCCGCGCCCCCGGGCAGCTCAGCAGCTCGGCGGGGAGCTCAGGCCCGCAAGGCGCTCAGCGCCGCGCTGCCGCACCCCAGCACCCCCCGGGGAGCTCCGCACGGCCGCAGCGCCGCACGCATCCTCCGGGCAGCTCCGCGCTCCTCCCGCGTCCCTCCGCTTACCGCGAAGAGGCTGCCCGTTGCCACGGCCGCGAGCCTCCGGCCCTCCCTCGCTGCCGGGCTCAGGTACGGGAGCGCGCTCCCGGGTCCGCCGAGCGCCGCGGCAGCAGCGAGGGGCGGCGGGACGGCCGCGCCCGCAGACGGGGACGCCGCGGGGCCGAGCGGGCGCCGCACGCGGATCGCCCGGAGGCGGCGCTGCCGGGACGAGGCGGTGCGGGGCGGGGCGGGGCGGGGCGGGCCGCCAGGGGGCGCTACGTAGCGTCCGCAGAGCCTACGTCACTGCGCGTGAGCGACGCGTCTCTGCGCGCGGCATGGAGGGAGGGCGGCCGAGCGCGGGCGTGAGTGAGAGCCGACTGCGGAGCGGGGCGGTTCGGTTCTGCTCGGGAGGAGTCCGGCCGGGCTCTCGGAGCGGCAGGGAGAGGCGGCGCCGCGAAGGAGGCTCGGCCGCTCCGGCGGGAGCTGTGCCGTAAGGCAGCCGGGCTGCGGCGCGGCGGCGCCCGGTTTGTCACGCGGTTTGTCGTCCCGCAGGTGCGGGGCACGGGCGGCAGCAGCGCCGTCAGCAAATGCTCGGCGGCGGAGCGGGGATACGTGCGGGACCGCTTCGTGCGGCTCCTTGCGGGCCGGCCGCGGAGGAGAACTGCGCTCATCCACCGGTAGGAACGCGCGGTGCGGCTCGGGGCGAGGCGGCGGACGGGAGCGGCGAGCAGCGCCTGCCGCTCCGCGCTGTGCGTGAGCGCGGCTGTGCGGGGCGTTCACACGCGGGCGCTTACAGTGCGTACCCGCGGTGAGCCTTGGTTAACGTGAGGCGGCTCGATATGACAGTGACTGCGAACTGCCGAAGGAGTTTCGTGTAGGTAACATAAATGTCAGGAGCTGGCAGGCCTGTGAGGGCAAACGCTGCTAATCGCATCTGAAAGTGCATCTGTGTCGAGGTGTCTGCTCACGTGGCGTCGGTGTGCCAAACTAAATTCATGCCGGGAGCTACACGTTACTGTTGTTAATGCTGTCTTCCCAAATCCTTGGGTTTCTTTTAAAATGTTTCTGTGAGGTCTGGGGGTGGGGATAATGAGCGCCTGCTGGGGGAGTTGACAGGGAGAGGAACGGCTGGTGGGAACACCGTGAAACTGAGTAAAAGTGGTTTCCTGAGCACTGAGGAAAAGGGGGCAGCAGCCAGGTGGATGCTGAATGCTTTCCAGGAATTCAGTTTTCTTGGTTTTCATCACACACAAAAAAGAAAACCAACACAGAGAATGAAACTCCTTTCAGTTTTCATTTTTGCTCCCTGTTAATGCTCTTGCACACACAGCTTTCATTTTGTTATACCCAATAACTGCTGGTTGAGCACATCACCTTGTGTATAAAGGAGTTAATTTCATATTGTCACACCATCTGATTTGGGGCAGGAAGTGAGATCACAGAATCGCAGAATGACCCAGGTTGAAAGGACCCCAAGGATCATGAAGCTCCAGTTCCCCTGCCACAGGCAGGGCCACCAACCTCCCCATCTCACAGCAGCCCAGGCTGCCCAGGGCCCCATCCAACCTGGCCTCCAACACCTCCAGGGATGGACGGGGCATCACAGCCTCTCTGGGCAGCTGTTCCAGCACCTCACCACTCTCTCTCTAAGGAACTTCCCCCTGACATCCAACCTCCAGCTGCCCTCCCTCAACTCCAAACCATTTCCCCTTGTCCTGCTGCCATCTCCCCTTTCACAGAGCTGACTCCCCTCCTGTCTGCAGGCTCCCTTGAGGCACTGCAGGCTGCACTGAGGTCACCCCGCAGCTTCTCTTCTCCATGCTGAACAAGCCCAGCTCCCTCAGCCTGTCTTTGTAGGGAGGTGCTGCAGCCCCTGATCATCTTTGTGGCCCTCCTTTGGACCCTCTCCAACAGCTCCCTGTCTTTTCTTGTGTTGTGGACCCCAGATCTGGACACAGTACTCTAGATAGAGAGTAGAGAGGGAAAATCACCTCCCATTTCCATCTGACCACCCCTCTTCTGGTGGAGCCCAGGATCCCATTGACTTTCCAAGCATCTTGAACACACTGCTGGCTCATGTTCATCCATCAGGACCCCCAGGTCCTTCTCCACAGGGCTGCTCTCAAAGCACCGCTCCTTCCAGTCTGTTTTGATGCCTGGGATTCCTCCGGCCCAAGTGCCAAACCTTGCAGTTTGCTGTGTTGAACCTCATCAGGTTCATCCAGGCCAAGGTGTTGGCCAGCTGCATTGCAGGAAGCATTCTGACTGTCTGGACTCATCCTTTTCCATCCATTGAGTATTCATGTTTGTAGACTGGTACAGTTAGGAAATTTATGTGTTTTCTCTCAGTTATCTGTAGTCTTGGTGGTTAGACATTAAATACAGGGTCTAGAGATTACAGAATCATCAGATATCTCCAAGTGCAGGTACATAAATATGATTATTGAGTGGAAGCTGAGAGAGAAAAGGTTTGTTGGTTGTTGTTTTTTTTTGTTTTTTTTTTTTTGGAATAGACAGTGTAATTCTTGGAGAAATAGGGTTACTGGACAGCAGTTCCAGTTGAATTTCATTCCACAGAGGTTATTATGTCCGTGCCCGTGCTGTAGATCACTGTGTTCAAGATTTCCTGCTGAAGACCAGAAGTCATCCTAGGAGACAGGTACGTTTCCGTTGCCTGGCTGTGCTGGCAGCTTCTGCTGTGTTTGTACATGAAACATTTTTTAGCAGCTGTGGTGGTTTTCTCCCAGAATAGTGCAGAGGATCTACTTGGCAGTACTGCTTCTGCATTTGTCTCTGACAGAAATATCTATCTAGTATTTGCACAAGTTTTTCAACCTCTTTTGGGAGATTACCTGGTTTTGTTACTCTGCAGATTGTGCACCTGAACTGGAATGTTCTTCACAGGAAGATGCTCAGGATGCTGCTAGAGTATAACTTGTTTTCTACCAATTTCTCTGCAGATCCTGTCTCTAGGTGCTGGCTTTGACTCCTTGTACTTCCGTTTGAAAGACATGGATCTTCTACATCACACTGTGATATATGAGGTGGATTTCCCAAGTGTGGCGTGCCAAAAAGCTGCTCTGATCAAGAGGACGGAAGAGTTGTCAGCACTGGTGGGAGATGCTGGAGCAGAAGGGTTAGGTATGGTGCTTGTGGAAAATGTTCTGGAGACTGCATGTATGGAAGAAGGAAAAAAAAGCTTCAGCCTTTAAAAACTGAGTTGTTTTAGAGGAACTCGGAAGTGCGTGTGTGTAGTAAGTACGTGTGTGAGGTACGTGTTTGTCTTCTGAAAAAAATCAGAACCGTTTGTAAGCATTGGGAGACAACAAGGTGCAGAACTGCTCGGAAGTTTTTGAGGAGCAGATTACATCAAACAAAGCTCAGTGTATTTTGTGGCAACTTTTTAAGTATTGTGTCTAACTTTGGACTTACCAGTGCAAAGACTGCAGCCTGCGCTGTGATGGGTCGGGAGAACGAGAAAGGGCTGAAGCACAAAATGTAGGTGGTAGAGCTGAGAGAACCTTCCTCAACCTGAAGAGAAGGATGAGTGGTGGGGAATAGTCTTACTGCAGTTTTTAACTACCCAGTGGAAAATTATAGTGTGGATGGAGCCAGGCTCTTTTTGGAGACAGTAGTGCTTGGCTGTACAAAGCCTGGAGCAACCTGTTACGGGTAACCTTTGAAGTCACCTTTCCACCTAAATGATTCTGTGATTTATGATCTTTGTGGGTAGGGGAGAAGCTATTATTCTTAAGTATGCTGACTGTAATTGCAGCATTAGTCATTGTGTTACTTGGCTTCTCTTAAATCTTCAGGAAGAGGAAAAATTGAGTCTTGTGAAAATATGGTAGAATCTAAGCACAGCTGAAGGGCTAGTTTTGCCAACTAAGTACTGAGTGGCAGTTCATTTGCAAAATGGAGGGATGTAAGGTATGGGGTTCACTAGGTGGTTCTCTTGCATCTGATCTCCTTCAAGGTTTACATTAATGTTGTAGTTGATAGGCTGTGGAAGGTGGAAATGTTATAATGCAATAGAAAATAGAGATAGTTGCAATGTGATAGATGGAATTAGGGTTTTGACAAAGTACAGGAAATGTGTAAATACAGGAAATCTGTGAAATGTGGGATGAAATACAGTAGGGACATATTCAAGCCACTACGTTTTGACTGTAATCACAGAATTATGGGGCTGGAAGGACCTCCAGGGATCACTGAGTCCAACCCCTGCAAAACGGGCTCCTACAGCAGCTGCAGGTGGGCGTCCAGGCGGGTCTGAAATACCTCCAGACAAGGAGAAGCCGCAGCCTCCCTGGGCAGCCTGTTCCAGAGCTGCGCCATCCTCACCGTGAAGAACTCCCTTCTCATCCACGTGCAGAACTTCCCGTGCTCCACTTTTCGGCCATCTCCCCTTCTCCTGTCCCCCCAGGTGCAAGACTCAACACTTGCTTTTGTCACACCTCATCTGGTTTGTTTCTGCCCAGCTCTCCAGCCTGTCCAGGTCTTGCTGAATGGCAGCACAGCCTTCTGGTGTGCCGCCACTTCTCCCAGCTTTGTCTCATTGATGCACTTGGTGAGGATGGACACCTGTCGCCCCATCAAGGTTGGAGATGAAGATACTGAACAAGACTGGACCCAGCACCGACCCTTGGGGAATGCTGCCAGTCAGATTGTCAGTTTAAATACAGGTGGAGAACAGCTGCAGTTAGACAGGACACAAGTTGTGGCCTCCCACGAACAGTTGAATGTGGCTTAGTGCCTAGCTCTTCCATAAGTGGGTTTGGTTTCCTCTTGAATCTATCCACATTTTATGTATTTACAACATCCTGTGGAACAGGATTCTGTCCATATCAATAATCTTCCATATATTTGAAGTAAAAGATGTGTATCAAGGGAAATGGGAATATCTTGTTCTCTGTGTCCAGAAGAAGTGATGAGATAGGCAATTGAGATGTTAGAAGAAAACAGCAGGAAGCACTGGGATGGGCTACTGTTGGAGGCCACTTAGTTTTTTGATAATGGATGCCTTTGAGAAGCGTGTACATCAACAAATCTCAGGACAGGTGCAGTTGGATTTCACTTGGCATCAACAGAGCAGCTAGCATATAGGGCTACTTTACTACCTAGTCATTTTCAGTCTGGTTTTGGCAGAAAAGAGTGAAGCAGCTTATGATTGATGATAGTCATAAGCAGCATGCCTTTATAATGCTTGCAGATCATAAGCTGGGCCCTGTTTCTGAGAACAGTGCTCTGTAAGACTAGTCCTAGTGTTTGCAGGGAGTTCTCATCGTTCAGAATCCAAAGCCATTTTACAGAAATGAAATCTTTTTTTTGAGACTAAAAAACACAAAATACAGAAACCCACCCACCCCTCAAGCCCACAAACAAATTTGAGAATAATTTTGTAGATGTGAGAGAAGCTATTTTGTCAAAGCAGTGGTATTCTCTTAGCTTGAATCAGAATGTCTGTGAAGGAGAGCAGTGATATAAAAATGTTGTTGAAGTAAGGTTGATAAAGCTTTGTTCGTATAGAAAATATAACTGTTGGAAATCAGTAGTTGAAATTTGTACTAGAAATAATGGAATTTCAATTCTGAGTTTATTGGGTCTTTTACTGATGCTTCTGGGTGCCACCCTATTATGGTTCATTTAGTTTTGGGATTTTCTTGTTTATTTCACAGGAAAATTGAGCTGGGCATGGTCTTGTGAATGATTGCTGGTAGTACTGATTTTCCTGGCTGGGTCTCGGTATTGCAAAGCCGCTGTAGTGAGTTCGTATTGTTTTTGTCCCACAGGAGTCACCATCGCCTTTTCTGGGAAGGATTATAGATTATTGGGAGTGGATTTATCAGAGCTGCCAAAGCTGAGTGCAGCTCTAGATGAAGCAGGACTGGACAGTGAAGTCCCCACCCTTTTCATAGCAGAGGTGGTGCTCACCTACATGGAAAGCAGCAGGTCAGTTGAGCTGTCCTTTCTTAGCTAGGTTGTAAAATGAGAAGCAGAGACTTCATTGTAAGTCATGGGAGACTTGCTGTCTTAAAACTAAAGCCTCATGAATTCTGTGGAAGTTCCAAGCAGCTCCTTACACTGTAAGTATGATGGAGCAGTTGATTCCCACAACATCGAAGCAGGAGGCAGTGTGCACAGCTGGAACACAGGAGCTTCTGTCTGAACATCTGAAAACGCTTCTTTACTGTGTGAGTGGTGGGAGCTGTCACAGCTTGCTTAGACAGGCTGTGGAATCTCCCTCCTTGGAGATCTTCAAAAGCTGTTTACAAGGGTGGATAGTGATAGTGCAAGGGGGAATGGCTTTAAAGCGAGACAGTGGAGGTTTAGGTTGGAAATGAGGAAGAAGTTTTTGAGCCAGAGGGTGGTGAGGCGCTGGCACAGGTTGCCCAAGGAGGCTGTGGATGCTCCATCCCTGCAGGCATTCAAGGCCAGGCTGGATGTGGCTCTGGGCAGCCTGGGCTGCTGGTTGGCGACCTGCACACAGCAGGGCTTGGAGCTGGATGAGCGCTGTGCTCCTTTGCAGCCCAGGCCATTCTATGATTCTGTTTGGCCATGGGCCTGGGTAGGCAGCTCTGGGTGGTTCTGCTGGTTGGACCAGATGATGTCCAGAGGTTTCTCCAATCTCATCTATTCTATGAACCTAAAGGGGAGGTTAAAAAAATAAAAAGAGGAAGAACCTTAAGTACTGTGGTTTTTTTTGTTTATTTGTTTGTTTTTAAAATTTTGGGGTCTTCTCATCCCTGACTTCCTCTGTGAATGGATGAGACTTTCATAGATGCCCAGTACAGGTTTCTCTTTTGTATGTGATCTGTCAGGGTGCCTTAGTAACATGCTTTATGTTGCATCCGTCCTACAACAGGTGGTCCCACAGGTATTTAATTGTTCTTACGTATATCTGCCCGACAGGTCAGATGCCTTGGTTCAGTGGGCAGCAGAGCATTTCTCTCATGCATGCTTTCTGCTGTATGAGCAGATGCACCCAGAGGATCCCTTTGGACGTGTAATGCAACAGCATTTCAGTCAGCTGAACTCTGCACTTCGTTCTTTGTCTCAATACCCTGATTGTGAAGCACAGCAGAAGCGTTTTTTTGAAAAAGTAAGTACCTGCAGCCCTAAGAGCCATGGGAAACCTGAAGCACCTGGAAAAGGGTGCAACTTCAGATCATTTTAGGAGTCGTCAACTGGGCCAGCTGGGTTGAAGCGAAAATGGCCAAGGCAGAGCTGCTGCCTGCTCTGGTAACGTGGCTAGTCATCTGAAGGTCCCTCGCCTGTTTGGTGGTATGGGATTAAGGAGACTTATGGGTTCCTCTTAAGCTTTTAATGTTAGATATTCTTCAGAATTTTTTAGGCAAGCCATCTCATCAGAATTTGAGCTGCTGCTATTTTCCAGCTGGACAGTTTTAAAGACTCATGCAGATTCTTCATTTGGTGTCATTGTTTTCTCGTGAGGAGTGAGTCTTTTCTTCCAGAAGTAATAATTTTGAGGGATTTCTGTTTTAGGGCTGGACTGAGTGCAGTGTCATGGATATGAATGAGTTTTTCACCCGTTGTATTCCAGAAGATGAGCAACAAAGAGTGCAGGCTCTGGAGCCTTTTGATGAATATGAGGTAATCCTTTTCGGCATTCAAGAAGACTCTTCTGTGTTACAAAGGATTCGTGTTCCTTCCTCAGTGAGATATCTTAGGGAGACAATCTCAGCACTGCAAAGTAGCTGCTGTTACAAAGGGTATTGCTGACGCTGAAAATTTGCAAGTGCTCCAGTTGCAGTTCTTTCAATGCAGAAATCCATTGAGGATTACTTGAATACAAAGAAAGTATGCGTGGTGTGAGGTTCCTGACCTGCAAATGTCTGGGAGCATTTCTGGAGGGAGTGTATGCTGCTCTTGCATTTCCCTGGGCTGTTAGTGTTTTGTCATTGTTGAATATGGTTTTCTAGCTATATTCAACAGGTATTTTGTTCTGTTTTTTTATGTGGCCATTCCTATAATAATGACTGAGTTAGCTGTGACTGTGTTCTGCCATTTTTTATGTTAACTGCTGGCAAATTTGCAAGTGTCAGAAAAGTAGGAGCAAGGGCAATGAGTGACTCTGAGGTAAGTGTTGTGTAAGGTAATTACTGGATGTTTCTCATTCTACCTTGTGGTTCTTTGTTTGCAATTCTAGAAATGTAATAGCCTGCATTATGAGAACAGTTCAATGTGGTTGTGTTTACTTTGCCTCCATGCGCTGTGAACAGAGCCGTTAACTGAAATTCTGGCAGGTTTGCAGAGTGGTGTGGCAGTGTTACAGCAAATGCTGTGGAGGAAGGAAATTTCTCTTGAAGTGAGAAAGCAGAGTACGTCATTTCGTTAGAGGAAGGTGGCAAGTGCATGCTGGGAGATCTGCGTAGGAGTAACGTAATTGATGGCAGAGAGCTCAGGGATTGGCCTTTCAGATGAAGATGGGGTAAGATCTGGGTTGGACTGGGAACAAGCTTAATGGAACTAGATTAGAAACACAAAATACGTCCTTACTGCTGAGGGGGACTAATTTCTAGAATCATTTTCCTGGAGACAAATTGCGAACTTTAAAATTTCCAGTATTTACATTCATTTTTTCATACTATTTTTTTAGAAGTTTCATCCTCACCTCAGATGAAATTTGGGCTCGTGATGTTGATGTTGTTATTTCTTTGCGCTTTAAATTTCTGGTTTGTGCTGCCCTGCCATACAGTGGGGTGGATACGTTCAGTCCCCTGGTAGCGAACACACTCAATTTCTCAGTGTCCACTAAAGCCAGGGTGAACTCTAGTATTGCTACTGACTTCTTGTGCCGTTTGCCTCTGAGTGATCCCACAGTGAGACTGGCAGTCATATTTAGGTATTGTCAAATGGCAGAGGCCGGGGGGTATCTTTGAACATTTATGATTTCTTTAGGGTCAGTTATATTCCGTGACCTTTGGGGAATCTTAATCCCTCTGGTATGCAGTCCTTCTTATGAGCACAACTGGGAAGCATAAAGGGAAGCTGGTTCCAAAGAAGAGCATTCATCATACAACTTACAGTAAAGTTATGGAACTCATTGCTGTAGAATGTGTGCGAGTTCAAAGAGCAGCTGGATAGTTCATGAATGAGGAAACCACCAAGAGTTATTTGATAAAGCAGAGAATCCCTGTGCTGTATATTTTTGAGGGTTAGAAGAGATTGTACAGACTTGTTCTTTCTCAGATTCAGTTTTAGACTTCTGATTATGGCCATTGCTGGAAATACTGTTAAGCAGGTTTCATTTATGACTTTTTTCTCTGGCTATTCATTACTACCCTTCGGTCTGAGATTTTGAGAGCGCGTGCTTGTTTTTGTTTCTTTCTTTTGGCTTGATACAGGAATGGCATCTGAAGTGTTCTCATTACTTTGTCTTGACTGCATCAAAGGGGATGGAACCCTCCTGGACTCCATTATTATCCAACGTGGCAGGTACATACTGGCTAGTTTTTGTAGTATTCTTTTATCTCACACAGGCTCCTTGGATAGATTTTAGGAGACAGCAAAACCCTGGAAGGAACACATGAGATGGTAATATCCAGTTGGCTTTTTCCATTCTCATTCCCTAAGGACTGCTCATTGCCAGGTGAAGCCAGCCCAACAAATTCCTGCTTTTGGCTGCTTGCTTCCTTTAGGGAGCGGCAAGCAGAAGCTGAAAGTGGGTGTAGAGTAGTTGAATGTGATGCAGATTGATTTCTAGGGCATGTCAGATCGTCAGTCGGCTGCATCAACTCGCTCCGCAGTTTTTTATTTTATTTTTAAAACTAATAAGTGTTGGTTCTTGTTTGCTTGAAATTTACGTTGTTTTGTTCCCCACTGGCTTACAGTTCCTCCTCATCATGGCCCTGTCAGGTTGGCTGGGAGCGTCAGTGCGTTGGCATGTGCAGCTCAGTCTGAAGTTGTTGGCTTGAGACGTTACGGTCACCACTCCGCTCTTATAAAACCTAATGTGATTCTGACCACTGGAGGCTTTGGGGAGGAGAATGGACATCACTGTCGTATGAGGAGTTTTCATGTTCTTATGAAGTATGCAGGCTCCTGGCAAACCAGATGTGTGAAAAAGGAAAATCCTGATGAAAGATGGGGTGAGTGTTTCAAGTGGGATACTGATGGCAGGGGCAAGGGGGATGTTTGTGCTGGCAGTGAAATGTCAGTAAGTGATGCCACAGTGCGATTACACTGGCAGTCAGAGAGATGTGAAGGTTCTGAATGTCACAAGAAAAAGAACAGTGTGACCTGTGATATCTTCTGTCTCTCCAGATGAGCGACTGTACCATACGGTGTCATGTCTCTCAGACAGCCTGGCCCTGGTGGTAGGAGGACGAACGTCCCCATCAAATGCAGCGTTGGGAATGTTGTGGCTGAGGTTCCCCAAAATCTGTAATGACTCAGATCCAGGTGATGTTACTGTGGAGCCTGTAAGTCTGCAGCCCGCTGCTGAACCAGCTGCTTTGCGTTGGAGACACAGCACAACTGAAGTAATATTCAAAGGTAAAAAGGTTGGGAAGACTGGAGATACATTGTGAGATTTCTGCATGGGTTGGTCCTGTGGCCAGGTCTTCCTGTGCTCTCGCCCTTGGAGAACACAGAAGAGCACGCACGCTTCTCTTCCTGCCGTTACGCTGTTCCCACTGCTGCCTTACTCTGTATGCTGTGCTGTTTCTCCCTCCTTTAGAGAAATGGCTGGCAGATAGAGAGGCTCCTGCGTAAGAAGTGATGTCGCTAGACTGGGATTCTTCTAACTGGAGGAGAGTAGAGGGGGCAGACTGTGAACAAAGGAGCTATTTGAACAGGGTGGCCTGAAGGACGAACAGGAAGACAGAAGCACCAGCTGGAATTGTTAGGCAGATTTCAGTAAAACTAAAAATCTTCCTCGTTAAGTATTGCAATTATTCTCTGAAGCTGCTTGTTGCAGTGTGCTATATACTGAAAGTTAACCTGAACTTAAGCAGAGTGGGTAAATTCACAGAAGAAAAATCTGTTCAGGGCTTCTAAATTGAAAGACAAAGCATCAAAGTGACATAATGCTTTTGGCTCCTGCTGGAAATGAGATGTAGGATGGTGATCTGATGTGTTGCTCTACTTGCTGTTACTATCACCTAATGAGTGCTCTCTAAAGAAGAGAAGAAATTAACAGCACCCTTTTTGAAACTCTTACTTCTTGAAGTATGATAATTTCTTGTTTCATAGGCCATGTTATCTCCAGTGGTAAGCAGAATTGGAACCTGGGGATGTAATCTGTTCTGGAAGAGTAATTCTTTGAGCTCATTTATGACTGACGTGTTTCCTGCTTCATCTCGCCAGAAAGAAGAATCATAGAATCATAGAATCATAGAATCACCAAGGTTGGAAAAGACCTCAAAGCTCATCCAGTCCAACCGTTCACCTATTCCCAATAGCTCCCACTAAACCATGTCCCTCAACACGACATCCAGCCTTTCCTTGATCTAGAACCTCCTCTCCAGAGGACAGTGTTTTAGTTCTAGAGCACTGTGGAGCAGGATGCCTAGTGCTTTTTCCAGAAGTGCCTCAGAAAAAATGCTGTACTTGTAGTAGCAGTTAGTAACTATTCATTAGTTGTGAGGTCTAGAATCAAGATTGTCAATGACACACTGCAGCCTCATCTAGTAAAAGATACTCACTGTAAGGGCAAAAACTTCCAGCTAATAGCAAGTTGTTGGTGACATTGACAGTGAAATTCAGGAGGTGGAAGCTGTCCTTAAGCTGTTTAACTCTTCACTAGGAGCTATTGCAGGAGAACACCCCAGGAATTACAAGGCAGTCATTAGTTCACTCTGTAGTATACTTTGGGTTTGTGAGACAGTGTTCGAGACCATAATGCAATTCAGAGTTCAACTTCCCAAACTAAGTTTTCTATAAAAAAGTAGATGCTAAATGGGAGAATAACATTTTATGAAAATGAAGTATTTTCTAAATCTTTGTTAGGCTGTTCTGCATCATTTTTGCCACGATTGTGCTTTGTAGAAAAATCAACGTTATGTTACTTGTAAGTCCATTATAAGGATGTGGCTCACATCCCTGACATCTGCCCAGAGTACTCTTATACCTTTTATACCTCCTTTTTGAGACCTCTTCAGGTCTCCTACTCATTTAAATTATCCTTCATTTCTCTTTTTGTGTGGAAAAATATACCTTCTAGTTTTATGAAGCTTCACCTCTGTTATTGTTTTGGTTAAATCTGTGTCGTTGTGTTGCTACGATTTGTGTTCTTAAGAGTAGTCTGGTTTTATTACGGGGTCACTGGAATCACTTTGTTACGTACCCCTGGAACAGGCTGCCCAGGGAGGTGGTGGAGCCTCCTGCTCTGGAGATGTTCCAGACCTGCCTGGATGCCGACTTGTGAGACCTGCTGTAGGGAACCTGCTTTGGCAGGGGGTTGGACTCGATGAGCTCTGGAGGTCCCTTCCAGCCCCTAAGATTCTGTGATTCTTTCAGTTGCCCAAATTTCCATTTCTTGCTGCCATGAAGTATATTCTAAAAAACATTTTTTTTTTTTCCTTTTTGGCTTTGTGACTTTGGTTTTTGAATAATGTTCAGGCTTTGAACAGTCCGTTAGTGCATGATAAATAAGTGGATGATGGAAGTCTTCTGAATGATCACAAGCCTAAGGAATACATCATCTAAGTGAAAATATTTTCAGTCTTCCATCCCATGTGCCTTGTGTCTGCTCTTTTTGTTTGTTTTTGTCTTACAAGACTAATGTCCATGTCTGTGGGACAGTTTATTGCATTTATTGCTGAAGTTTGGAAATACGAAATGTTCATCAAGTTGCAGGACACTTTCTTATAAAACTGCATGAGCAGATATCTTTGAGCAGCTTTCCTTACGTTCAGGCAGACCCTTTTGCTTTTGCAACATACCAAATTCTAACCTTTCCACCTGGTTGTAGGAGAGAAGTACCTGTTTGTGTATGGAGGCCGCTCTGCTGTGCAGCCAGTGCTTGGGGATTGGTATTTCCTGCACATCCCAGAAATTTCCTGTGCTACGGTAAGAACTGAGGGAGACTGGGGATAGAAATTGCTACTGTGTTGGAAGCTCAGCTAAACCGCAGCAGTACATTTAAGCAGATGGCACCAGCAGTGCTGTTGTACTCCACGCTGTTTAGTGTTGAGGAACTTCTAAACGCTTCGCTATTTACTGGATCGCATCTTCAGAGAACAGTCGTAAGGGAGGGCACCTGGAGGTCATCTAGTGCAGCACCCTTAAGGCCACTGGAACAGGTTGCTCAGGTCATTGTCCGCTTGGGTTATGATTACATTCAAGGATGGAGACTCGGCAACCTCACTGGGCAACCTGTTCCAATGGCTGACCACCCTCATAATAGAATGTGAGAGTTTTTTAATGTGTAAGCAATTCTCCTAATTCTTTTATTTCAGTTTCTGGCCATTTTCTCATATTCTGTCTTGGATCCATCTGAGAACGTTCTTTCTTCATGCTCCTTCATCTCTCCCATTGGACATTTATGCATATTGATAACGTTTCCCAGTGAATGTTCTCTTTGTGAGATTCCTGTCCCATAATGATCTTTGTGGTACTTTTCTGGACTTGCTGGTTTCCTTGTACTGAAGAATGCAGAACTAGCCACAGCGCTCCATGTGTTGGACTTGATCTTAAAAGTCTTTTTCCAACCTGACTGACGTCTGGAATTGTTTCTCCTCATGCTCAAAACTTCTTACATCCCATTGTTGAGCTTGATGAGCTTCAATTCCTCCAATTTTTCCAGCCTGTTGTGATCTCAGGCAGCACAACCAGCCGGTACGTTAGATATGCCTTTTTATCATTTATCATACCCTGATTGTTCTGGGTATCGCTGAAGTGCATGGAGGTAACATGCCTAGAAGTTACTGTTGTTAGCAACAAAATACCAAAAAAATGCAGGGAGAATTGATTGTCTTTAGTCGTACTGTCTTTCAAACAGAAATAGTTTATGAACTCCAAACTGCGTGGAGGAACTTCTGTTAACAGCTGTTAAAAGTAGTGACCAGCTCCAGCAGCTGTGGAACCTGAGAATTCCTCCTTCCATGGAATGAGCCCTGTCCTGTATGCCTCAGGACCCGGGATGTATTCATCCCAGGACAGCAGGCATGGCAGTTTCTTTTCCCATTTGCAGATTCAACCAGTAATGGAGGTGAGCATACATCCCAGAGACGTGCACATGAACACGAGCACATGTGGGATGTGCTGGTATGGCCATCTGCACCGACTGCTGCCAATAAGATAATGCTTTCAGCAACACCCATTTAACATTACGAGGACTCACATAAAATGTAGATAGCCCATTTCTTTTCCTCATCTTTGTCTGATAAGAATTAAAGTTGTTATGAGAAGATCAACGCATATATGCCCTCACTCTGTAGACTGACAGGCATGTGCAGATTTGTAATTCCCTCATGTATCGGGATATTCCCTGTATACAGCTGGTACCCTGACCAGATCCTGAGCCCTCCTACCTGCCCTGAGTCTGGCTTGAAATTTGCTAGCAGACAGATACGCACACACTTAATTCACAGGCACCTTGCACTCATGGATCCTGTGAATAGCGGTGTGTAATAATAATACCTATGTGTGTCTAAGACCCTGGACCAAGTGCTGGAGGTAGGAGGCTGGCTGGACCAGCTGACTGGACTAGTTCCAAGTTTTCTAGCACGTGGGAATGGGATGCACATCCCACACATATGAGGTTCAAGGAAGGAATAATAAACACAGTGGTTCCCTTTCCAGGAACTGGCATCTGGGCACAAGAGCCCTGTGACCCTTAGTTCTCCTCCAGCAGCTGGTGCTGAGACTCTGACTTGCTTCAGTTGCCTGAGTTGCCCTTGTGTCTAGGACCTGCACAGCTCCTGTTACTAATGGTCTTGTCCTGGTGACTGAAGCTAGAAACTTCAATTGTTCCAGTTGTTGGGTGAGGCTCTCACTACAGGACCAGACTGCCACTGGTCTCTGCAATAGAGCAATAATAGCTGGCACTCTGGATACAAAGCCTTTGAGAGCCATGAAATTGTGCTCACTGGAACCAGAGAACCTGCAGTCCTTCACCGTAGTAGTGACTCTGCTGGCCTCATGTTTCCTAATTCATGTCTCTGTACTTGCAGACACGTAGTCCCAGTGTCTCTCCTATTAACGTGTACTGAGTATTTTGGCAAAGTAGTTAGGAAGGTATTTAATCAAAGGTAAGATGTACTGTGGTGACTAGGCCTGGGGCTCAGTAAAGCAATTGTACTGAATAGAGACTGTTTATATGTGATTAGCCCCCTTGTAATCTTGTTTCTGTCTATTCTTCATCTTTATTGCTCAACAATCCCCTTTGCCTTAAAAAATCCTTAATAAGTTTTGTGTAGTCCTGTGTGCCCCCTCACTCTGAGTATCCTGAACCCCAATGTTCCTGATTCCTTTCCTCTTAGAATTTGGAAGGTCCAGGCTGGCCCTCTCTGAAGCCACGCTTGGAATTTTGTTAGTGGTCCGCGGATATTAGTGACTTCTGGTTTATTGTATTAAACTAGTATGTTTCATTTGGATCTTTAGAGATCAGCAGAGCTTAAAAATAGTGAGTAGCACAGGGTGAGAGGTTGATGATAACAAGAAATCACAAGCTAAACGTGTAAGTAACGTGATGCTGTTGTGAAAGAACTAAACCGTGCGTTCAGATTTACAGGGAAGATTGAAGAACTCTGAGCTACTGAGTTGGTAGAAGATTCAAGATAGTAATGCTTTTCAAATATGTAAAATAGAGCAGCAGAGGGCAAATTATTCTCTGTATTTATTTTGGATAGTCTATAGAAAGGACAGCTTTAACTAGATACTGAGAAAAGCTTCTAATTGTGAAGATAATAAAGTGCTGCAAGAAATGCTTCTGAAAATCTGCACTGACAAACTACTGGATGACTCTTGCCAGATGCTGACAGATATCATTACGTTTGCCTTAGGAGAGAAGGATGGACAAAATGGTCCCTGAACTTTTTTCCCAGTTCTATGATATTCTTTTAGCAGTCTTGCTCTGAGGGTTTTCTTTCTGCCCATTCGTCCTGCAGCTCAGTTTCTTTTCTTGCTTCATGC
This sequence comes from Tetrao urogallus, assembly GCF_951394365.1. Lineage (NCBI taxonomy): Eukaryota > Metazoa > Chordata > Aves > Galliformes > Phasianidae > Tetrao > Tetrao urogallus. The sequence goes on along the minus strand of NC_136813.1, from coordinate 78,189 downwards.
TCTGAGTCACTGATCACAGCTTTGTGACCCATGTTCTTGTAAACTTGTGGTTCTCAGGTGAGAGGAGCATGCAAGAAGGACAGCGTTGCCTCTAATAATATGCAGAACTAAAACCCTGTAAAGACTGAGTAACTTATATTCTTGGAGCCAGAGAAGTATTGAAAATACTGTAGATGGAAACACTCCTGTGTAGCCATTCTTAGAGGAATCACCCACGTGTGCAGATGGAAGGCTTTTTTATTGCTCCCTATCATGCTTATTCGGTCTGTTCTCCTCCCCAGCTATTCCTGTCCTCTGCCAGGAAGGAAGGGATTTGATATCATAACCACAGCAAGTGCAATTGGAATAGAGGCAAACTTCAGGCTTGGGCTTCTGTTGTCACAGATTGCTGTTGAGGGTCCGGTACCAGAAGGCCGCCACTCGCACAGTGCCTGCAGTTGGAAAGGAGGAGCGCTGATCGCCGGAGGTCTGGGAGCAGCTGAGCAGCCCTTAAGTTCAGTTTTCCTTCTGAGGGAAACTGAACGTGGCTTTCGGTGGCAGATTGTGGAGACGCACCCTCCTCTCATCCCAAGGTGAGCAGAAGGCAGTTAGTGGTGAATTCTAGGCCTGCCTCCAGCTGCCTCTCCTTACTAATGGAATAAACTGAACGTTAAACTCGCAGGTACTCGCATACTGCACATGTGCACGATGGAAAACTTGTGCTTGTTGGTGGAGTGTGGTTTCACTCGCTGTGCGTGCCAGGCATCACTGTCATTGACTTAACGACTGGGCTGTGCTTGGACTACACAATTAATGCGGTAAGTACTGGAATTTTTCTTTCAGGATAGGCAGTACTGTGGGAAAGAGAGTAGTAGCTTCAAGGTCATTCCCAGAAATGGAATAGAGAATGCAAAGGAGTCAAATTTAGGAGTGGAATAAACATTTCCCTGTTTGCATGATGTAACAATTTTCCTGAGATACCGAGGATAGGATCCACATGTACAGATGAAACTGGAATTTGTGATTACTATATGTAAAAATATATTTTATAATATATAAGCAGTATGTGTGCACCTGGCTGACTTTTCTGCATTTTCCTGAAAATATGAAGGATAAAGCATGCTTATATGTAGTGTAGCGTTTTCTTATTCTCTACAGCAGAAGTTAGAAGGGAATCAATATCCTTGGATAAAAGAGGCTGCTCATGTTTGATAGCAGCGAGTACAGTATGAAGTTTTATCTAAAATAACATAACTTCTAAATGTTACTGAGTGAGTGGGTGCAGATGGATCGGTAGCTGCCTTTGGTTATGATGTTCTTCCTCGAACTAGGCTGCAGTGCCTGCCAGTGCTGTGCTAAAGTCTTGTACTAGTAGGTACGTAGTACCCAGTGCGGATTGGTCTCGAGTTTTGAAAGACTGGAAACGCCAGTGACTTTCTGTGTAGTTAGTATTACTGCTAGTGTTATGGCTTTGGTTCCACCAGGACTCCCAGGTCCTTTTCTGCACAGCTGCTTTCCAGAAGGGTCGTCCCAGCATGTCCTGGTGCCTGGGTCTGCTCAGGGCTTCGCGTTTCTCCTTAACTCTGGGAGGCTTCTGTCAGTCCATTTCTCCAGCCCATCACAGTCCCTCTGGATGGCAGCATGGCAGTGCTGTATCTGCTGCTGCTCCCAGCTTTGTGTCACCTGCAGACTTGCTGATAAGCAATGGAGATGTCGGAGGGGACGGTCCCAGCTGTCACCCCTCCAAGTGGGCTTTATGGTATGGATCACCAGTTCTCCTTGGTGAATCCGTGCTGACTACTCCTGGTGCTTTTCTTGTCCAGTAATTCTAAGGGCCTGATGAGTACAAAGACATTTTCTCATTCTCAGACACTGAACTGAAAGTTGTTTAGTGAATTGACTGTTCCTTGAGGAGCACATCATGGTCTCCTTGCTGTTACGTTTTTCTCTTTTTGTCACCGTTGTGGGTGCTGTAGTTGATCGGCTGGCTGGTTCCCAATGGATGTATTGTGGCTATTCTTAATTTTCCAGTGAGAGTAGCTATATGAAATACTTCTACAGTACTGTATGAGGTGATATCTGTTGAAGTCCTTTATGTTCAAGGATTACTTTCTAAGTGAGATCTCGTTTGGTGGAAGCAGTAATTGAAACTGTATTTACCAAATGCCTGACTGATGAAGTGAATCCTCTTCCCTTTGCTTCCTAGTGGGGGAAAAAAGAAGTTTCACGCTAGGATTTTGATTTTTGAGTCATTTGGACAAGCCATTCGTTCTGTGTCTTGGGCACTTTGTTCAGGCATCCGTTTCCTCAGAGTGTCCAGTTCATCGTCTTGGCCTTTGTGTACCTCTCCATGATGTGACCGTGGTGTCCTCTAGACTATGCAAGCTTGTGTTTCATCCTAAGAAATTTAAATTCCTCTTCTTTTTCAGGAACATTTGGAGTGGCCTTTAATGCTGCATAATCATAGCAGTGTTTTTCTGCCAGATGAGAAGGAGCTGCTGCTTATTGGTGGTGGTGGGAACTGCTTCTCCTTTGGGACACACTTGAATCCAAATCCTATCTCATTGAACCTCAGCAGCATTCTGACCAGCCACTAACAGGGACCAAACAGGACTGAACTGTAATGCTCCACCATGGTGTGACGTCTGCTTACCTGCATGTCCAAGAACAACAAAATGTTACTTGCAACGTTTTTTGTATCCTGAATGCATCTGTAAAGGTGGGATAAGGAGAAGGGATTAAGAAGTGAAGTTCTGTCAAGGGGTTGCACCTCATCTGTCTTTTTCTTTATTTTTTTTTTTTTTTTAGTCCTTTTTTGTGTTGTTTCAAAGAGTATTTTTCCAGAACTAGCTCTGTAGCCCTTAGAGGTGAAATAAGGAACTCTGCTGTGTTCAAAAGTGATGTAAGTTTGCACAGTGCTGACTTTTAGCTAGCGAGAAGTCACTGCGTCAAGAAGCCATTGGAAATATGCAACCCAGCATAACTAAATGTGAAACAGCAATGTGTCAGTAGTCATACCTGAATGTTTCTAAAGGCCTTTGTAAGGGTGTATGGAAGGAGTGTCTACTCCTTTAAGGATATCTGATCAAATACTAATTTACAGTGTAACAAGGGGAAAATGGGAAAGGGAGGAAGACATAAGCAGGAACAGACCAGCAAATGATAAGGAAGACCATAATGGGAAGCTGCCCGGTCAGTCACAGTTTTATGGGCAGGTGTAAGTGTGTGAGAATGCTTATTCCAGCAAGGTTATCTGACTAGGGACTTTATTGAGAGGGAAACTAAAGGAAAAAGAAACCAGAATAAACAATGACATAGACATGACGAAACAAACATGGAGACAATGTCAAGAAACAAATCTCTGATAATCTGGGACAGTGTGGGACTCAGTAGAGCCTGCAAACCCATGGTGAGGTGCTCAAAGAAAAGGGGAACCAGGGATGAACAGAGTGAAGATGCTGGAAAATCAAGGTTATAAAAGTTGTGTGTGAAATAGAATTGGTCAGGGCTTGTCCGGCTTCTGCATCTGTTGACTACAATCTGTTTTATTATAATTTCTTATTAAATCTGAACTCACTCTGTATATTCACACACTGCCCTATGTGTATGTATTGCTGCAAGGGCTGCTGAGACCTGTGTACGTAGCAAAAATTTGGTGCCAGTTTGGAGTCCAGGGTATTTTACTTCCAGCCACATAGGTGATGATTTCCAGGGGACCCTTCCAGTTTCAGCCATTCTGTGTTAAGGGCCTGAGATCTGCCTGTGTGTATTGGACAGAGACACTGTGCTGCTACTTAAGGGATCCAAGCAGGGGTGCTGTCTGGACAGAGAGGCTGTATCAGTGCTTGAACGTGTGCTTTTGCAGCTTGAGGACTGTGTGTGTGCCTGTGCTGGTGACTTTCTATCTCTACAAGCCAAAGGAGAAGAAAAGGATTTCACTGTGTGTGTTGTGCATGATTGCTGTGTTTAGGTGCTGGTGAAGGCAGCATCTTGTCTGTGTAGCTGACTGTGTCAGCATCCTGTCTGTGTCTCTAGGTTATGTGCTTAGTTTCATTTATGGTTGAATCTGCAAATGGGAGAGTGGCAGCAAAGATGGTGGGTCCCCAGACATCGGGCTGCTACCAGTGGCTGCTCAGGAGTGGTCTTGGGCTGTAGCAGCTGCAGGAGGCAGTCACACCCTTTACCTCTTAGCAGGCTTGGTATGACAAGCTGTGTTTTTTGTTGCCAGCAGCTCAGCTCCAATCTGTAGCTCTTGCTTGTTACCTGTGAGGATAACAGTATGCCGGTTATCCAGAATGGGGCAGGGCTCGTGGCTTTGCTCTCTCCCTCCAACAAAAGCAGTGGGCGTACAGGAAGGCCTTTAGGGCAGGCCCAGACTGTCCCTCCTCTTGCCAGCTGAGAAGCAATCCCCCTGCAGCTGCACAGAGCCCTTCTTCCTCTCCAGAGAAGGCCAAGGTAAGCTGCAGCAGTATTCACTGGCTTACTGACACCAACTTGGCCAAGGGCAGCAGCAGTGACAGGGATAAAGCTGATATTCCAGCAGAAGGGAGTTCTGTGCAGCTGGTGCTTGGGGCACAGCCCTTGCTTCTCCCTACCAGCACAGGAGAGCCCCAGATCCACCCTAAGGAGCTGCAGGGGGGCTGTAGCCCTCCACATGCTAACAAGCTTCCTGGATGGCAAAGACCAAGGGCAGTGATGCACACCAGTGATGCATTCGTGCTGACCGGGCTGCCGGTGGGAGGGAAATGCTGAGGCTGTGGGAGTGAGGCTGTGGCCCTCCCCTGTTTGTCAAAAAAAGGAGACAGATTGGCACAGGGAGTACTTTAGGGTGCCCTGGGAAGCACCTGGGATTAACTTGGAAACTTCTTGGGCAGCCTGAAGGACACTGAGGATTTTGGTAGGATATTGTGAGCTGGAGTACACTGTGGGGTTGACAAGTCACAACACAAAAGGGTAAAAAAAAAAAAGGGGGGAAACTGTGGGAGGCAGATACTTAAAAACATAGAAATATTTATGTCATTGTGTCAACCGCACCACTCAGCTTGGTGTTGTCAGCAGACTTGCTGAGGGTGCACTCGATTCTGTTATCGATGTCTCTGATAAAGAGCACTGGTCCCAGGACAGACCCCTGGGGGATGCCGCTCGTTACCGGCCTCCACCTCAACATAAAACCATTGATCACCATCCTCAGTCTGCGGCCTTTCAACCAATTTCTGATCCATTGCATGGTCCACCCATCAACTCTACATCCCACCAATGCCTTCACTCCGCCACAGAAGGCCACCCAGAGGGGTTACTCATGACCTTCACCTGCTGAAGCTGTGGTAGCTGACTTAGATCACACGCTCATTCCTCGTATGATCCAGCATGTCCTTGAGATGGATCTGTTCCTCACCATCTTCTTAGCAGTTATAAATTGAAATGGAATAACTGGTATTGCTTTCATGAAGAAAGCTCCCTTTGTCTTCTACTCCTGCTGCAGCTGCAACAACTGCACCGGCACGACTCACGTATTTGACAAAACTCCAGCTCTGGCTTAGCCAGGCACAGCAGCAGTCCGTCTCCCTCCCAGACCACTGACCAGCGTGCTGCTGTGCCACAGCACCCACCAGCCTCTTCCCACCCTCACTGCCAGCTGGGATGAGGGCTGGCGCTGTGTGCCCACTCAGCTTTTCTGCTGCGATGCCTCCCATCACCCACCCAGCTCAGCCTGAGCCGTGCCCGGCTCGTGCGCATGCTGCAGCGGTGCTTCTGTTGGGCTCTCACATGGTGATCTCTTCCAACGAGGCCCAAAGCTCTGCTTCCACATGCAGCACTCTCACCAGAGCAGCAGCTGTGGAATAAATGCTCCTACCCCAGCAATGATTGCAACCTTGGTGAATGCCTGCAGCACTTCTGTGCTTTCATCATAAGCAAAGGGAGGGGGTCACCTCCCGGATCCAAATTTTAAGAAAAAACAGAATGGTCACCCAATGGGGTTATCTTAAGTAAAACAACAGAGAAATCAAGATGACTCTTCTGCACCCAGCTCAGATAGCCCCCTAGCCCAGGCATCACACAATCAGACCAAGGAGATGTTGCCTCTGGGCTGCTTTCAGCACGGAATCTGGAAGGGTTTGGCCTTCCACATGTGCTGCACAGCAGCCCCGAGCCGAGCCCTGCATGCAGTCACTGTGCCCACAGCTGGTACACCGCTGCCAGAACGGATCCGAGGACACAGGTGGACGCAGGCACTCCTGCTCCTTCTTGCAAAGCCATCCTCTGCAGAGCCCGCTAGGTGCTGCTCACTGCTATGCCATCCGTTTACTGCAGCCCTGGGATAAACACACGTGCACTCTTCTGTGCAGCAGTGAGCTCCGGGCATGAAGCACCAGAGGGCAAATGAACGGAATCTACTGCTGACTCCATCAGCTCCTCCTTCTACCAATCACAGGGCAAATACCATGGGACAGAACACAGGGGGGGAAAGCACTTCTGCTTGCATGCCTGCAGTGAAATTCAGAACAGCTACTGCAAGAAGAGCTCATGGAGTAAACCCAGCCTCAGAGAGGCAAACGCATCTGGTTCCAGCAGTTAGTATGGCACGTTGTTGATGAAACGCTGCTTTGTTGCTCAGAGGGCACGCAGCACGCCGCTTGGACAGGCACAGCAGTGCTGCAGCATCCAAGCTGAGCAGCAAAACCTCCCCAGCTCCCCTGGCTCACGCTGCCAGGGAAATGCACCGCCTGCAGCCCCACATGGCTCACTGCACGGACACTGGGGGGCTGTCTTAGTCTCAGGTGGAGGGATTTTCTTCAGAGTATCTGGTATGATGGTATGTTTGGGCTCTAGGAGAAAAATCACACTGATAACACTCCGATGTTTACAGATTCTGATAAGCAAAGTTGCACAGAGCCAAGGCCATTCTCAGCAAAGCTCTCACCAAGAGGCTGGGAGGGAAGAGAATGAAGACAGCTGATGTAAACAGCTAGCTGGACACTGGTTGGCGGGTGGTGAGCCACTGCTTGTACATCACTTGTAATTTATTCATATGTATATGTATTCAAAGATATGTACATACGTAACTACTATCTTTTTATCTTAGTAAACGGTTTTATCTCAACACATTAGTTCGACTTTTCTCTTTCCACCCAATTCCACGGGGAAGAGAGGAGTCAGCGAAGGACTGTGTGGTGCTGAGCCACCCGCTGGCTTAAACCACAACGGGGCTGCAGGGCAACGGGAGCAACATGAAGTGCACTGCGGTCAGGAGGAAATGAAAATGAGCTTGAGTTATTCAACAATACAGTTGAATACAATTCAACTGTTTCATTTTCCATAAAACAATGTAAGGCGTCAATGAAACCTTTCCCTCAATAAAAACATTTGCAAGGATGCTTTGAATGACTGAGAGCATAGGATACCTTTAACGTCACGCTGCTGACAAAATGTCCTTTTAATGCAGCAACTCCTGGCACCAATCACAGAATCACAGAATCACAAGGTTGCCCTTCTCTGGACACGCTCCAGGGCCTCAATGTCTTTCTTGTAGTGAGGGGCCCAAAACTGAACACAATACTCGAGGTGCGGCCTCACCAGTGCTGAGTACAGGGGATGCTCACCTCCTACTCCTGCTGGCCTACACTGTCTCTAATGCAGGCCAGGATGCCATTGGCCATCTTCGCCACCTGGGCTCATGTTCAGCCGAGCATCAACCAACACCCCCAGGTCCCTTTCCTCTTCACAATCATCCAACCACTCATCCCCAAGCCTGTAACGCTGCCTGGGGTTGTTGTGGCCAAAGTGCAGAACCCGACACTTGGCCTTGTTAAACCTCATCCCATTCATCTCAGCCCAGCGATCCAGCTGATCTAGATCCCTCTGCAGGGCCTCCCTGCCCTCAGGCAGATCGACACAACCTCCCAACTTGGTGTCATCTGCAAACTTACTCAGGGTACACTCAATCCCTTCATCTAAGTCATCAATGAAGACATTAAACAGGATGGGCCCCAGCACCGACCCCTGGGGGACACCACTTGTAACAGGTCTCCAGCTGGACTTCACTCCATTGACCACCACCCGTTGAGCACGGCCCTCCAGCCAGTTCCTCATCCAATGGAGGGTAAAACTGTCCAAGCCATGGGCAGCCAGTTTTCGCAGAAGGATACTGTGTGAGACCGTGTCAAAGACTTTGCTGAAGTCTAGGTAGACTACATCAACTGCCTTTCCCTCATCTACCAGTTTGGTCACCCAGTCATAGAAGGAGATGAGGTTGGTCAAACACGACCTGCCTTTCATGAACCCGTGCTGGCTGGGCCTGATCCCGTGGACAAGCTGTGTGATCTCTCCCAGGAGATACCTCTGAGTACAAGCAGCAAAGGGCACTGGGTTGCTTTGAATGCAGTTTGAGCACGGATCTGAGGCCTCCGTGGAAAGGCCTTGTGGAGCACATCGTGTCCTGCACCAGGCAGAGCGCCGTGCGTCTCTCATCTCTCCAAGCTTCGGGGCTTTGAAGCTGCACAGTGTTTCTTGAGAGCTTATCCCCCAGAACTCCAGGGCACATTGAGCTGTTCCCCGGCAATTCAGAACTTGCAGAGTGTCCAACGCAACAAAGAAAGAAGAAAAGAAAGAGGCAAGGGTCGTGGTTATGCACAGAAGCGTACAGGCATGGTTCAGAAGAAGGACACCTGCACATGTCAACTAAACAAAGTATTTACAACTCACAGTTACAGGATTTTGAACGCCAGAAGCAGACAGCACGGTATTTTGAAAGCAGCAAGTCCAAATCAGCCTCCTTGCCCTGCTCTCACCTCTCAGCCAAGCAGAGAAGTAGAACACACAACTCTGTTTCTTTGCTCGTGGCAGCCGTGAAGCTCGTGTTTTAGTGACACACAGAAGTGCATCTCCAGCTGTCGTGCGTCTCACTGACCACAAGCTCAGCTGTGAACTGTCCCTCAGCCTGACACCACAAGCAGAAAATAAATGTACATTAACTTATCCACCTGTGCCAATCTGGGTGCAAGGAATAAAATCCTATCAGGCCATGGGCAAAGCAGGGAGGACAGAGGCAGGAAGCAGGAAGGAGTTCAACTCCAGCTCTCCCACACAAAAGACTGGGAGAGCTGAGTCAGCACCATGGGAGGAGTTACGACACAGCTTGGGAGCTTACAGAGAGACCTGAGATTGCCAAAGGACGGCGCCAGGGTAACTCTCACCAGTCCTGTGCAGGGGTTTCATGGATGCTTGGGATGCTGACTTCCACTTCCTCTGTCATTTGTAGAAACAGGTGACAAAGGCTCATGTTGTCTGGGTAATGCTTCCATGGTTCCATGGTTATGACTGTAAAAAAAAAAAAAAAAAAAAAAGTAGCATGCAACTCTATAACATTTACCTCTCTGCTCTTCTTGTCAGCACAACATCTAAGATGAGCATTACACGTCCCTGCACCTGACTGAAAAGTCATCCAAGCCGATGTTCCACACAGCTTCATCTCAGTGCCAAAAAGAAACACACAGTATCCCTTGCGCTGGTAATTCTCTTAGGGCAAGAGCCTCCACTCTCACAGCAACAGCCAAGAGCTGAAAGGCTGAAAAAGCCTCCAGTCCCTGCGCATGTGGCTGTCTGCAAAGACAACAGCTGCCTGCTCTTCAGGAGGGTGATGCTCACCCAGCAAATGCTCAGCAGCAGATGCTGTTTCCTTACACTCAGAACTGTTACAAGTGTGTGCAGCCCTTGGCACTACCTTTCCAATCAAGGCTAACATGTATCTAAACCATTCCTTCTGTGTTAGTATCTGGATCCCCAGTTAGGGCTTGAGCTCCAGAGGTCAGCACAGTGTGCATCTGGAAGACATGTCTCAAAGCTGAGAAGAGTCAACTCTTTGACTTGGGCACAGCTCACCAACCATGAGCCATGCCTTGCCAACTTGGCTCATCTGACCACTTGGGAGGTCAGTTCCAGTGCACCATTCATGAGCACAGACACGAAGGAAACCAATCAGCTCCACATTAGAAGGCCTTAGGTAGGCAGAGACCCACAGCAAAAGCCCCCTCTGCCAGCCCTTAAATGGACTCCATCCCTTCATCTTCTGGTGTCCAGGCTCCAACATTTCCTGCAGCTGCAGGTCAGGGCCCAGCATGGCACAGACCCCACTGATATGGATGTTGTGGTTGTATTCCCACATCAACCTGGGGCCACACACCTGAGATATGGGGCAGAGCCCATGGCTGCCCCATGGCTGCCCCATGGCTGCCCCATGGCCCTACTCACAATGGTGGTGTTGCCATCATGGGTCAAAGCCATGCCCATGTGGGCAGCAGTGCAGTTCTCTGTGGGTCAGCGCAGTGCTGTTCTCCTGGCCAACTCCACCCAACCCCCTGTTCCCACTCACCCCACAACTCCACCCTCTGTGTGCTCCCTGCTCTCCACCTCACAGCCATACAACCGCTCCACATCTGGGGCCCCCACCACCATGCTGGGGGAACACACACATGTGGGGCTGATCCATAGCCCCAGGGATTCAGGATCACAAATGGGGCAGGAGATCCGTACTGTGCCTCCAGCGGTGCCAGCACCCATGCCCAAAGCTGTGGGTCCCACCGAGCTCCAGGACATGACGTGGGGTTGAATGAATGTTGAAGATCCCCATGGGGAGGACAACACTTGGGGGGTACAGTGGGGTCATTGTGGGGCAGTGACAGCCTCATAGCACCCCACAGTGCCCCACAGCACCTCATTCATCCCAAGAACTACTCCAATGTCTCCATGTCTCCCCCACAACCCCCATGCTGCAACTCCCCTCACCCCCCTAGCACCATGCTCATGAGGACCACTGTGAGGAGGGCCACACCTTGGGGCCACCACTTCCTTCCACCCCACAGCAGAAGGGGATGTAGGGTGGGGGTGGGTGCTGTGGGGTGCCAAGGGGGCCACAAAAGTGGGGCACAGGGGTTGGCGGGACTTATCTGTAGGGAACCATGGGAGTCTGTGGGGACTGTGGGGGACCATTGTTGTGTCTGTATGAGACTTTGGGGTCTGTGGGGAACCTCAGTGAGCACAGAATGGCACAGGGACCATAGTGGAGCATGGGATCATAGGGGACATGGGAGTCGGTAGGGGAAATGAGGGACGTGGGGGCCTATAGGGGATTGTGGAGGACCATGGGGGTCCAAAAGGGGATGCGAGGTATGCAGGGCACCATGGAAGGTATTTGGGTACACAGAGAATCTCGGGCCCCGTGGAGGGCTGTTGCCACCACGCTGTGGGGTCTGTGGGGGGCACAGGGACCCGGGGGCCCACAGAGGGCACTGTCCTGCACACCACTGCAACTGCAGTTGTGCAGCACATCACTCTGCTGTCTCTGCTCTGTGCCCCTCGTCGCTATGGTAGAAGTCCTCCAGGCTCAAACATGCACACACTGGGGGTCTTGGAAGGGGTGACTCTTTTGCTCCGTGTGGTCCTGATGGGCAATGGTTGGAGCTGAGTGTTTCTCACTCTGAGGGGCACTCGTGTGACTTTGAGTACAGGGGTTGACCCAGAGATGTGCTGCAGAACCCAGGGGGGCTCCAGGTATCTGATGGGGTAGACTGGAATACACTGGAGGTTTTTAGGGACCCAGGGCTATGTGTCAGTATTAAAATGTCTGCTCCCCTATCTGCTAGAAATGTCTTTGAGGACAGACTGCGATCCACACACATTGGCCATCGCAGCTCATCCACTGATAAACCACCCTTGGCAGACATTCATTTTACTTTTTTTTTTTTTTTTTTTTTTTTTTTTTGCCTCACGGCTGTACGGGAGCTGTGAGGTCACGACCTGAAGCAGTGACTGAGCACCTGGCGAGGGCTGCAGCTCTACGGGCACAGCTGGGAGCAGCTTACTTGCATGTCTGCAGTGTGATGCCGCCAGCGGCGCTTGCGCAGTGCCGTGCCGAGAGTGGCGCCGAGCCGATACCGGCACATGCGCAGTTCTGTGCTGGGACTGGCGCTGGAGTGAAGCAGTGCCCTGATTCACGCATGCGTATTGCTTTCCTGAGACTTCTGGTCACGGGTTGCTGTGGAGTCGGTGCTGCTGGACGCCGGTAGCGCAACAGCGAATCCCCGAGCTGCTCACGTTCCGCTGTCGCTGCGAGGGCTTTTACGCGGCTGGGGGACGGTGCAGGGCTGGGGCTGGAAGGGCCGTTCGCTAATTCACCGGGGTGGCGAGCAAATTGCGTGGCACGAGGCGCTGTGGAGCAGCTGTGAGCCCAACCGCGCCGTTCCTGGGTGGGTTCGGGCACAAAACGGCAGAAATAAATGAGGGGCATCCTGGATTAGAAGGGGGAGAAAATCGCTGAGCCGGCGGTCCGAGAATCGGCTGCTTGCCCGTACCTGTGGTGGTGTTTCGAAAAAACTGCTATCGTTAAGTTGATGGGCGCATGTTCGCTATTAGCTGGAGGACTGATCACCATAGAGAGTGGCGGATTAGCTGCGCAGAGCGGTTAAAACGCCACTTCTGCATTTCACAGAATCACAGAATCACAAGGTTGGAAACGACCTGCAAGATCATCCGGTCCAACCCCCCTCCCATTCCTATCATTTGTAGGCACACGCGTTGTGCTGCTGGCGGGACTCGGCGGCAGACAGCTGCAGTTCCGCGCATTGGCCACGAGGTGGCAGCAGAGACCGCGGAAAGAACTTTTCCGACGGGACTGGGGGAGCGGCGGCGCAGAGCCTGGCGATCCGGTGTGTGCGCTGTGAGGACGGGAGAGGAGCACGAAGTTCGAAGTGGAGGGGTTGTGGGGGGAAAGACGAAGAAGAAAGAGGGAAACTACTCCAAACCCAGGAGAGCTGTGCCAAGTGCTTATAAATAGCTGTAAAAAAGGAGTTGGTTTTTTTTTTTTCTTTTTTCTTTTTGCCAGCGTCTGTTGCATTGTTTCTAAATGTTCGAATACCAAAATGCAACTGCCCAGCAAATTTAATGATAATGGGATTAGAGCCCATTGGCACAAAGTGCCGGGCCATATTAATGTTTGCTCAGCCTCTGTCTTGTTTATACTTCTACGTATTTTTCTTCAAAAGCCTTTCTTTCACTGCAGGTTTCATTTTTGGCTTTTTGTTCTTTTCATGCCACAAAATGGGAAGTTTTAGGTCCTAGCAAGTCTAAGCAGCCAGATCTAGCACAAAGCTGCAGTTTTGAGTTCTGTGTGGACCATTACAGTGTTCCTACAAAGATTAACAAAAACTGCAGTTCTCCCCCTAAGTTTGCAGATGGAAAAAAATAATTCACCTGCCTAGAAAGAATTGATGTGTCACAGCTGTCATTGGCAAGATGGCCCGAGAGTTGTGTGGGTGCATCTGGCTGTGAGAGGAATGTCTCTGTGGGAGGACAGCTTGTTCCCCCCTCTGATGGGGGCAGCTTCTCAGCTGCCCTACCCTGGTCTTCCTGCAGCTGGACAGATAGCCCAGAAGGGCACGGGGTACGCAGACCCTCCCCGGCCAGCTGCAGCAGTCGCTCCTGCCAGCACTCCCTTTCCCCCCGACCATTCCATTTCGCAGGCTGGAGCCCTGTGTAGCAGAGGAGGAGAGAGCTGCAGGCAGAAGGAAAACAGGGTGCTGGGATTCCTGCAGCTCGCTGCCAGCTGTCTTCTGTGACATTTTGGGGGTGGGCAGGGGACTGTGGGAGCACCCTCAAGGCTCTGGGCAGGAGGGAAAGAAGCAAAGATGCAGCTGCAGGCAGTGGGCTCTGAGCTGGAGCAGTGCAGCCGGGCACTGTACAGCTTCCAGACTGGGCACACGGAGCAAGTTTGTCCAGCTGAGGGCTGCAGGGCTGTCCTTATCAAGCACTCCCCCATCCCACAGGTCTGCAGCGACTGCACCAGTTGCTCGAGCTCTTCCCACTGCAGGAGCTCAGAACTGACAAGAACCCTGACCCAAGCAGGTAATGGCAACATATGCACACAGATACACACGCCTGATACAGAATCTGGCATACTACAGTCCTCCCAGAGCTTCTTGCTGCTTTTTAGGCTGCTCTACAGCTATTCTGTCCATTTCCCTTCATTCCCCTATGTCTTGCCCCCTTTCTTTGCCCATTCCTTTTTCAGGTGTTCTCCTTGCTTTCCTCACTTCCTTCCTCATGCCTTCTCCCTGCAATGGCCCCATGTTCTGCTGATCTTCTCAGCTGACAATCCTTAAACCACACTTTTCAAAGACATGGGATCAGACCGCATACTATCACTGATTTTAAAACAGCCAAAGAAGTACAGTATTACGTATGGATAACAAACTCCTATCTGCTGGAAGACCAATATCAGCTCCTCATCCTGGAGCATCACCATCGCCCCCAGGTTGGGCTGGTGCTGCTCATCTGCCCCGCAGTGCTGCTCGAATGGCACCAGCACCTCCTGGCACGGCCTGCCACCTCCCTCTGTCAACTCTACATGTCACCTCCTCTCACCTCTGTATTTCTGACTCCACACATCAAACCCATGTCCCCCCATGTCTTCACACGTCCCTGTGTCCCCATATGCCCTCTCATGTCCCCTCAAGTCCCCCCATGTCCCCTGCCCCACTTTGCTCCTTGCTGATGTCACTGTGGGGTTGAGGACGGGGGCAGGGATGCCTATGGGATGCGTGGAGTCCTGGGACGAGTTGATGGCCGTGCGATGGTGCCCTCGGCGCATGGCTGTGACATTGGGCGGGGGTAGTGCCCCACAAGTGGGGGTCATTGCCCCCAAAATGGGGCTCGTGCCCCACGCACGTGGGCAAGTTGTACGGGCAGTGCTTTCTGGAGATGATCTGTCTTTTCTCTCCATCTGCAGTGACTTCAGCAATCCTGCGTCGAGCCGCAGCAGCAATGGGGCACTGCAGCACGTCAGCGACCTCTGGCTCGAGGAGCGCAGGGCTGCACGAAGGACGCACTGCAGCCTGCCTGTTTCTGTGGGGTTTGGATTGCTGTTGGAGCCCAAAGGCCACACGCTGCCATACAGGCAGGTGCCGGGTTCACCCACTGAGGACACCAAACCCTCCAATAATGTCACAGCGGCCTTTAATTGCTGTGCGAGGAGATGACGCGCGTTTCTCCCTGGGGAGCTGTAAGCTGAGCCCGGCAGCTGGGCAGCCAGCACTCGCTCCATTGACGCCGCTCATCTCAGCCCTTGTGCTGCACGTGCAGTTTCTGAGCACCTCGCTGTATCAGCACTGAAATCTGTGCTCCCCTATCTATTAGAAATGTCACCAATTGCTATTGAGGACAGACTGGAATCAAAATACATGGGCCATCCTAGCTCGCCCGTCAATAAAGCTCCCCTTGCCAGACAGGCAGACCCAATTGGCTGCTGGTGTTTTTTTTTTTTTTTTTTTTTGTTTTGTTTTGTTTTTTCCTTCATGCCTTTATGGGAACTTTGAGATCACAGCCTGAAGCAGTGATGGAGCACATGGTGGGGGGTGCAGCCCTGCCGGCACAGGTGGAAGCAATGAAGCAGTGGGAGCAGATGGGGCTGAGCCTGGCTCCAGCCCTCCCTCACCTCATCTGAGAGCTGGCAGCCCCACAGGCAGTGTCTCTTCCCACTGACCCCCCTCCCCCCATGGGTTGTTGGGGGGCTCTGGTTCTTGGAAAGAGGTAAGCAATTCTTTCTTTATTGTAGGGTTTTGATCTTTCCACTCCTGTGGAGATCCTAAGCTGGTTTAGAGTAGCTCTATCTGCTTTGCCTGTCTTTATGATGCCCTTCAATTGTTTTCTGGGGGAAGAGAAGGGGGTATCTCCCTTTCTCTGAACTGGCAATGCAGGGACTGATGTTCGTTCCTTTCTTTTGCTCTTATCTAATTTCTGGAATGCACCAATCAGCCCCAAGGTAACGCTGGTTGGCTGTGCATTGCAACTCTGGAAATGTCTGGAGCTGATGCTCTTTTCCATAAAGGGATTCTGTGTTCTCCAGATCTTCTTTGCAGCTCTTTTTAAACTCAATACTTCTCATGAAGTCTCTGTTCCCTCTTTTGTGATTCTTACTGCATAATCTCCAACCGGAGGCTCCAAACTTGGTTTGTCTGCTACCACATTGTCCCAACCCATTTAATGACATGTACCCTCTGTGTCCCCTTCCACTGTGTCTTTGCATCCACCTGTGTCTTTGTGTCCTCCCTGTGTCCTCTCCCCATGTCCCCTCTTGTCTCCTGTGCCATGTATTAATTCCACCTGTGCTGAGTGTTGTTTGAGGGCACGTATTTAAATTATGTTCCGTGTCTCTTTGGATCTCGTTCTGTTTTGCAGCTTGATGGGATTTAAGGGTTTCTGGGGTTCCTCTAGTTAGTGGATTAAGCTCTGTGAAATCTGTGGAGCAGGCAGTGGAGCCCCTCATGAGCCCCTTGTTCATGCATCACTTGTATGCAGGTGGGTTTTGTGATGGCTGTTGGAAGCTCACTTGAAGATGGAGTGGGGGTCACAAGGGGCTCCCTGGGCTCTGTTCTTCCAGCCCGATAAGCGATGTGACTGGTGATAGAGTGCGGTGCATCCATCAGGCTGGGACCTGAGCTTAAGAAAATCTCTGGGCCCCAGAGGCCCTTTTCTTCATCCTCACTTAGTGCAATGCAGTCTCCACTACTCGAGCACACTGAACACAAGTGTTCTGTTCCTGTTTTGTCTGGTTCTCTCCTAGGTCTCCCTTATGAATTTGTAACAGATGCCAGGGCATGGAGCTCAGAGCATGCTGTGGCTGACCACCCTGGGCTCCTA
The DNA here is from genome assembly GCF_951394365.1 of Tetrao urogallus. Classification (NCBI taxonomy): domain Eukaryota; kingdom Metazoa; phylum Chordata; class Aves; order Galliformes; family Phasianidae; genus Tetrao; species Tetrao urogallus. Next base: position 61,521 of record NC_136813.1, on the reverse strand, counting down.
TGTTTTTTTCTGTTTCTTGCAGATCTTGCTTTGTATTTACAGGAAACCTATTTAAAGGAAAGATTTCCCTCTTCTGGACCACTTTGTCAGGATCAGCCCAGATCTCCATCCCAATTGTCAGGGGATGTTCTTAGTTTCTTAATCTGTATGATACCCAGCCCCCCCCTTCCTTCCACCCCCTGACTCCGGTTAAATAGCTAGCTCTGCAGCTACGGGACCCAGCAGTGTGATGAAACAAGGCCTCTGGTCTGCTGAATACTGGGACTGCCATGGACAGGCTCTGTGCTGATGTGGGTCTTCCTGGTTGGACTGCTTGGAGAGTTTCCCCGAAGCTGTTGAGCACTCAGGCTTCCCTGCCTGCCCTGATTGCTCACCAGGCCATCGACGTCCTTCGTGTCACCGTGCCTCATGGCATCAGCTGTCACACCATAGACTCCTTGGAGTCAGAAGGAACCATTTGTGATGATCTAGTTCGACTCCCCACAAGGAACAGGGATGTTCACAGCTAGATCAGAGCCTGATCCAACCTCACCTTGGAAGGGACAGGGCATCCAGCACATCTCTGGGCAACCTGCTTCACTGCCTCACCACCCTTACTGTAAAAGATTTTTTCCTTACATCTAACCTAATTTTTCCCTTGTTCTTTCCTTTTGCTCCCCTTTAGGTATTGAACGGCTGTTACCAGGCCACCTTGGAGCCCTCACTTCTCCGTGCTGAACAGCCCCAGCTCTCTCAGCCTGTCCTTGGAGGAGAGCTGTTTGATCCCTTGGTTCTTTTTTTTTTTTTTTTGTGGCCATCCTCTGATGTGATCCAACAGTCCTTGTCTCTTCTGCACTGAGGACTCTACATCTGGACACGATCTCTAGATGTGGGATTGTGTGGAATATAGACTCAGATAAGGGAAGCCTCTTTACTTCACAGGTTCTACAGGAGCTGATGAGAACTTCAGAAATAAAGTGGGAGCTCCATACTCCATGGCACCCTCCTTCTTCAGGGAAAGTAGAATGAATCAATCAGATGCTGAAAAAGCACTTGTCAAAATTGGTTTTAGAGACCAAATTACCATGGACAAAGTGTTTACCTGTAGCCCTTGTCAGAATACGAACCACTCACAGAAAAGGCTTAGGAGTATCGCCATGCAAAGTGCTGTTTGGGTGGCCGTACTTGGGAGTGGTGAGATGCCCGCTCTTGAAACCAAGGGTAAGTTTCTTCAGAACTGTGTACTCGGGTTGTCTGCTGCTCTGTTACCCCTTAAGGAATGTGGACTGTTGGCTCAAACTCCACCTCTGGAATTTCCAGTGCACTCATCCTGTGTTGGAGGCTGGTCCCAATACGCACCTGGAAGGAATCAAGGCTTCAGCCTGAGTGGGATGGAATGGACCATTTCAGGTACTGCAGTGGGTGTCGTCTACCTTGACTTCAGCAATGTTTTGTTACAGTCTCCTGTGACATCCTGGTAATGAAGCTGAGAAAGTGTGGGATAGAGGAGTGGATGATGAGGTGGGCTGAGAACTGGTTTACTGGCTGAGCTCAGTGGTGGTGATCGGCAGCGCAGAGTGCGGCTGGAGAGCTGTGAGCGGCGGTGCTCCCGGGGCTTGGTGCTGGGTCTGGTTGTGAAGGGGAGATTGTGGTTTTGCTGTAGAAGCTTCTAGTATTTGCTGTATGTAGTTCTGGCCTTTACTGAACTTACAGCCCTCTTGTGAAAGAGCTGTTTGCCTTCCACTAAGAAAGGTGCTGAGCAGAGTGAAAAGTTAAAGATTTGGGGTGTTCTGAATTGAGCCAGGCACAAAATAAGGCAAATGTGCAGGGTGGAGAGAGAGAGCCCAGCACAGGGCAGAACAAACGTGCTCACTCTTGGTTGGCACACCAAAAGCCTGTGCTGCCATTCAGGCTGGGGAGCTGGGCAGTATCAAACCAGATGAGATGCCACAAAAGCAAGTGTTGAGCCTTGCACCTGGGAAGGAATGGCCGCAAGTATCAGTACAGGCTGGGACGTGACCGGCTGGAGAGAAGCTCTGCAGAGAAGGACCTGGGGGTACTGATGGATGACAGGTCGGCCATGAGCCAGCAATATGCCCTGCTGGCCAAGGAGACCAATGGGATCCTGGGTGCTTTAAAAGGAGCATGGCCAGCTGAGCAAGGGAGGTGATTTTCCCACTCTGCTATGCCCTGGTCAGGCCTCACCTGCAGTACTGCATCCAGTTCTGGGCACCCTCCCTGGTACAGAAATGACAGAGATCTCCTGGAGAGAGTCCAACAGAAGGCCAGGAAGGTGATAAAGGGCCGGGAGCATCTCCCCAGTGTGGAAAGGCCGGGGGACCTGGGTCTGTTCAGCCTTGAGGAAAGAAGACTGAGAGCAGATCTGATTAATGTTTACGTATTTGTTAAGTGTGGGAGTCCAAAGGACCCGGCCAACCTCTTGTCAGTGATCTGTGGGGACAGGAGAAGGGGAAATGGCCACAAACTGGAGCACAGGAAGTTCTGCACCAAAATGCAAAGGAACTTCTTCACGGCGAGGATGATGGAGCGCTGGAACAGGTTGCCCAGGGAGGCTGTGGCTTCTCCTTGTCTGGAGATATTCCAGACCCTCCTGGACGCCCACCTGCGCAGCCTGCTGTAGGGAGTCCATTTTGCAGGGAGGTTGGACTCAATGATCACTGGGGGTCCCCTGCAACCCCAATTCTGTGCTTCTGTGATTTTAATTCTTGCTTCTTGCAGTGATGCAGTGTTTCAGAAGAGAGAAAAGCACGGCGGGCATCAACTGGATTTCTGTGGTTGGTGAAGCTGTGCTGAGAACTGGGCTGGCTGCTGCCCCTGGAAATGTGTCTGCAGACTTTGCACCCAGAGGAATGACTTTTCCCTGCAGGTTGGGCTTGTCTAAGGTAGGTCATTGCTAGGTGAGCTTTGGCTTTAAAACATCAAGTTGTACAAATAAGGAAACTTCAAAAGCAAGATTGCCAATTCTTTTTTATATAGGTGATTTTTTCACGAGGAAAGATTTGAAATGCTGTTTGCTAATGGAAGATGGAGAGAGGAAAATCAAGTGAAAGGCACGCTGTGCATAGCCAGCACATAGCATCTGCACTGCTCTCCCCCTGCACAAAGGAGGAGCAGCTCAGCAAGCTTGGCCTGAGACATGGAAGGCAGCATACAAACATCTGGACCAACCCCAATGGAGCTGGTTCTGCAGGTTGGTTGTCTTCTGCTGTGTGTTTGCCATCCTGTTGTTCCGGGTAGATTTGTTCATGTTCAGCTCATGGATCTGAGGTCTGAGTATAAGTCTGTGGGCATCGTCCAGGAGTTGGGGTAGGGTACGAGGCAAGGAAAATTGGGGTAAGAGAAGGAGGTTTAGGACCAGGAACCTCTTCCATCACTATTAGCTCTTGCTGTTCTCTTTTTGGCTTAGGAATCCATGTGGATTTTTTTTAATGAAGAACAGACTCATGCAGCTCGTGAGTGAATTCATTCACGCCTGTTAATTGGCATTCTTCTCTACGTGGAGCTGCAATTGCAATGGATGCTTGTGGTCTGATGTACAGCCCCGTCTGATGTGCTCAGATGAGCCAAGTTGGCAAGGCCTGACTCTCGGTTGGTGAGTTGTGCCCAAGGTCAGAGAGGTGACTCTTGTCGGCTTTGAGATGCATCTTCCAGTTGCACGCTGTGTTCTTCCTGTTGCGTTGAGCTCTTGAGCTCCAGCCCTGAGTGAGGATGCAAGCGCTACCACAGAAGGGATGGTTGAGATTGGAAGTGCAGTGCAAAGGGCTGGAGCCAGCAGAAGCTGGGATGTGATCATCCCCTGTACTCAGCTCTGGTGAGTCCTCACCTTGAGTGCTGTGTTCAGTTCTGGGTCCCTGACTACAAGAAGGACACTGAATCCCAGAGATATTGCCAGAGAAGAGCAGTGAAGCTGTGAGGGGTGTAGAGCACAAGTCTTATGGGGGGGCGGCTGAGGGAACGGGGATTATTTAGTCTGGGGAAGAAGAGGCTCGTAACACTCATCTGAGTTGTCATGCTGACAAGAACAGCAGAGGAGCAAATTTTACAGGGTTGTGTGCTTTACTTTACTTTACTTTACTTTTTTTTTTTTTTTTTTTTTTTTTTTTTTTTTTTTTTTTCCCCCTTCAGTCATAACCATGGAACCACAGAAGCGTTACCCAGACAGAAGGAGCCTTTGTCACCTGGCCTTCCTCCCAATGACACAGGCAGTGGAAGTCAGCATCCCAAGCATCCATGAAACCCCTGCACAGGACTGGTGAGAGATACCCTGGCGCCGTCCTTTGGCAATCTCAGGTCTCTCTGTAAGCTCCCAAGCTGTGTCGTAACTCCTCCCGTGGTGCTGACTCTGCTCTCCCAGTCTTTTGTGGGGGAGAGCTGGAGTTGAACTCCTTCCTGCTTCCTGCCTCTGTCCTCCCTGCTTTGCCCACGGCCCACTGAGCCTCCATCCTTGTTAGGTGTCTTGAATTACTGAGTTGCTTAAGGATTGGGTGGACCAATTAAATTCTTAACGATGTCTCTAGATCCACGTGTGCACAAAAGCACACTCTGATGCAGTCAGTGTAATGATGAACACACGCCTTGTTTCCTTTAGCCCGTATTTTTAGTTCAGGAGAACAGATTTCTGGAATGATGTTCAGCTTAGCACCAGAATCCCCTTGCCGCCCCCCATTCCAGTCACTCACGAGGGCTTGAGATCCACAGGGAGGAAGTATTGCCGATAATTACAATCCGTGGTTTTGAAACTGATTTAATCTATGGTGTATGATATGAATACTCCTGGTGAATGATGTGGTAAGACATCCCAGCAGTTTTCAACAGGAATACTTCAAGGCAGCTTTTCAAGGTTTCTTTGAGAACTCTCCAAGTCTCCAGGAATTTTAAGCGCCAAGGTTTCTTAGCCTTCCGAATGGCAGTGTTTCTATCGAAGCTGGCAGCCTTTAAACCCAAACCCAAACCGAAGCTTGCTCATCTCAGTGGAGGTGCCTTAGCTATATTCTAACACTGCGTGCAAAATGAGTTTCACGTTCACGAGTCCTTTCTGACTCGCTATGTGTTTGATTGCACAGGAAGAAAAGCTTGATGTCTGTGCCAAGGGAGACGTACACCGCACTTGCGCTGCCTGGACGATTTGGACACTGGAAATTCTGGGGTGTGCTGAAGCATGCCCTCTCAGGTCAGTCTAAGCGTACATAGAGTAGACCTGTCTAACCAAACAGGTAATAGACAGTTAAACCCATTCTGTTGGGAAATACTCTCTGCTTCTAAGTACCTTTAGAACGTGAGTTTCTTCAATTAATTACTCAACTCATTTGCTTTTCCTGAATGATCCTGAGTTCTTTTCTCAGGCTACATCTGCACTCTGCTCAGTCCAAGGAGAAATCCCTGCCTGCAGATGCAATGACACAGCATGGCTCACAACCTCATTTTTCATTGCTTACTCTTACGGTAGCTGCCATCCATGTCCACCCTGCGTATTCTTAGAGCTCTTCGGGAGTCCATGGGGCAGACTTACGGTTGAACTAAAGGGAATTTTTTCATATTGCTCTAGCTCCAGATGATTATCCCTAGTATCATTATATTAAAAAAAAAAAAAAGGCGTTTTGAAGTAGTGTGATATATATTCTGTGCCTCAGAATGTGGCACGTGTGGCATGAGAGAGTTTTGAAGCCACGAGGACTGTCCAGACAGCATGAGAAGTGTAAGAGCAGAGAGCTATAGGTGATGCAGCGCTATTCGTGCCACCCGCAGGAAGCGGTAGCTGGAACAAAATATGGCCAGAAGAGTGATCAGGTTGCGTTTGGTAAGGAACTATTTCATTAGTTCTAGAACTTTGACAAAATGTATATTCAGGATGATGATCAGCATGCCAGGTGCTGGGACCATGCCGAAAGAGAAATGGTCTGGAAACGTTGGTGCAATTTGAAATATATCCCCTTCCACAAAGCCCTCAGATGCATGCTGCAACTGCATCCAAAGCAAGGCAGAGCCCTGTGCTTGTTGTAGCCGGAGCTATCGGTGCCAGGAGTTGCTGCTGTGTTTGCAAGGACGTTGTGTCAGCAGTGTGACGTCAGTGGGGTTGTTTGATGGCAATGAAACAGCTGAATGGTGTACCTCAAGACTAAGAAAAAAGATGGTAGTGGTGACTGTGTGTCTAGGTATAGATAGCTTGATAGAGATATATAGGACTCCAGAGTGGATTTTACATAGGCCCTGCGCTGCAAGGTACGCTGTTGGGAAGCAATGTCCATCTGCCGGAGGGCAGGAAGGCCCTGCAGAGGGACGGCCTGAGGCCAGCCGTACGAGGCTGCCCAGGAGCAAGCGCTGGGTCCTGCGCTGTGGTCATGGCAACCGCATGGCAGCTTCTGCAGGATTGGGCTGAGGTAGAATTCCAGCCGCCCGCTGATTCTAGAATGTTGGGGTGTGTGATGGTGGAATCTTCTGGTCCTGTGACATGGTCTTGCCTCCCCACCCTGTCGTCATGGCGGAGCAGCCTGGTGGCCCTTAGTGATGTCACAAGCGGCTGGAATGAGGGGAGGAGCAGTGCGTGCTGCGTCCCTTCATTGGAGCGCTTGAGCTCTGCGTGAGTAGCTCGCTTGTTGCCCTTGTGCAGCGACTGAGTGCCTTCGTTTTCACCCCGTCTTGTGCAGCATCTTGTAGGTAAGCTGAGACAGGGCGTGGGATGGACGGGTGGGCAGTGAGCTGTTGAGAACTGCTGGCTGGTGGAGCTCCTAGCAGCTCACACTGCTTACTCTTGTCCATCAGATGTAACTTTCACCCAGTACCTGCATTCCCAAGCGATCCACAAAGATGGCATTTGTCTCGTGGCTTTTCCCTTGTCATCTTTGCTACATTGTGCAAGCTCACAGACCTGTTCCTTCTCTCTCTTCTACCCGCTCCCTTGGTGCAGCTTTTGCTCGTGGAAGAACAGAGCAAAGTGACAAGAAACAGCTGCGAGTTCAAGACACTTGTCTACGTTGTTCTGATCTCCTGCCAGGTAGGTGCCACGCTTTGTCCCCCCACGTGGTTGACCAGCACTGTGTCGCACCATGTTTGGTAACACAGCCTCACCCAGCTTTGATGGGACACTGGTCCCGTGTGGGTTTTTTCCCTTCCCCTCCAGCTCCACCCTCAGAAGGATGCTGTGTGTGGTGCTGTGACCAGCTGGTCTGAAGGAAACCAAACCCTTAGGCAACGAGCCCTAGGCCCAGTTTGTGCCGAGCTGCACAGCGTGACCCAAGGTCACAAGCACGCACGCTTGGGCTGTGTGAGTGTGCCCGGCAGCTGTAGGGAGCACAGCAGAGATGCAAGCAGAGGAAATCCTTGATGTGCGGGGCTGCAGCAGGTGCCGGTGGTGAGGCTGCTGGGAGCCGTGGCCGGGGAGCAGATGCACCTGCAGCAATGATTCCTCTCACTGCCCTGCTGCTGCGCTGTCAGAGCGCCCTGGGCGAATGCATCTGCGGCTTTGTGCCAGTCCCCATCTGCTAGCAGAGGGACAGCTGCTTGGTCAAATGCTGCCTAATGGGCTGTCCCATTTGAACGGAGTGAACAGAGTGGTTGCTTCTAGAGCACCTGCCTGTGCCAGAGGATAGCCAAGGGTAGTTCTCCAGTAGTCTCTCAATACCGTGGTGTGTGAAGAGAGAAAATATGAGCGTGTTTCTCTTCAGTTCCAGCTTGTCGTGCGTGCTGTGATGGGCGTCGCGTGCAGCGAGATCAGCTGTGGGCCTGACATCGCACGGATGGAGGTAGAGTATGGAGCTCTGACTGGTCTTTGTTCCCTGACTTGAGCCAGCAGAGTGAGCCGCAGATGTGCTCTCCTGCTTTTCAAGAGAGAGCGAATCCTTGCGGCTCTATCAGTGTCACTGAAAAGCTGCCATAAAGGCTTTCTTTCCTTGCTGCTGGCATGTTCTTAGCCTTGCCGTTCCTTCTTGTGTGCCCATGATAAGGACCGAGTGCATTTCCTGCAGCTTTCTCTGCTGACATGCTCCTCAGCCTGAAATCCTCCTCGTTTGCCCTCAGCTCCTCACCATGGCCTGCGCTCTCTGTTTCAGGCTGAGAACAACGGGAAGCCCCCGCTGGTCCGTGAGGAGTCATCTCTTAATATCCCAGCTATTGGTGCTGCCCACGTTATTAAGAGATACGTTGCCCAGGCACCGGATGAACTCTCCTTGGAGGTAAGCAGTTAAGGGCGTTCCTTGTTGTCGTGTACAGAAGAGTATAAGGCGTGAACGCATCAGGAATATTCTCAGACACCTTCAGAGTGTTTGGTGAGGTGAAGCCCGGAAGATTCAGTTCCAGATTAGACTTGCAGTGGGTTGGACGCAGGGAGGAGTTCAGCCATCTCCAAACTATGGCTGTATTTGGCATTGGAATCTTCTGATCAAAGAGCTACTGCCCAGTGTTGTAGCCTGGTCTCTGAGCGATGGCAGACCAGTGTATGGAGTGTGCAGATCTGTTCAGGATCTGTTCCGCTGACTTATGCCTGCGGTTTAATTGGAGCTCTCCCTTTGGCCAAGAGCCTGCTGCTTTTGAGAACCATTTCATACCGAACAGCTGAATTCTGTATGTTGTGTATTGTAGTGACTCTTCTACCTCCACGTTCAGTTGTACAACCGCAAATGCCTGAAGAGCTGCACTGGTGCAATGGCTCTCAAGCTTGACGATATTGGGCAGTGCAGAAGAATGCAGTCATTTGAGCTGCGCTTTCCTCCCAGCCGTGCTGAAGCTGGGATTGACGTTGCAATCTCTTGCAGGTGGGAGACCTCGTGTGCGTCATCGATATGCCACCTCAGGAGCTGAGCCCCCGCTGGAGAGGCAAGCACGGCTTTCAGGTAGGCACAAGCTTCAGACGTGAGAGCGCAACTTCGGTCGAGGCAGGAATCTCAGCTTAGAGCTGCCCTGCCTGCACAGCATGGCTCCACATGGAAAATGGTTTCCCTGTGTTGGTGTCAGGGGACTTTGCCTTTTGCTGTGGGCTTAGGCCAGAGCTGAAAGTTGGTCTTTGTAGCAAACTGTCTCCTCCATTAACTTAGAAAGAAGAGCCCTCACAACATGCATCAGGTCACGGCCACTGAACCGCACCTTTGGAAATGCAGCAGCTAGGACACGTGTTTCAGTGTCTCTGAGCACTTGTGCTTGCACCCATGCAGAAGGTGAAGTCAGTGTCTTTCAGGAAGTCGCTGCCTGTCAGCTGAGATGAGGCAGGGTAACAGAGCCTCTGCGTGCTTGCTGCTGCTGCTGGCTGCCGAACGCTGGGTAGCTCAGAGCTGGGGATGGCAGCTGCATCTCAGTCCGCAAGCAGAAAGTTCATAGGCTGTGCTAACTCAGATCTAGCTGCATCAATCTATCATAATCTATAGCTTCTGTATGAAGTCTTTCCCTTCGGGCACGCTTGAGATTTAGGGGTGCGTAGCATACTTGTCCTTTCCCCGCTCTATATGCAGTTACATGGATAATTGGCTGCCAGTTTTGAATAATTATTAATTTTAAGCAGGCCATTTTTTGTTTGATTGTCTTACGGAGCATCCGGCAGGCACGTTATGAGGAAAATGTGATGTTTGAACAGTTCAGGCCTGAGAAACGCTGCCTTCAGTATCGCACCTCTCTTCTTCTTCTTGTTACAGGTTGGATTTTTCCCCAGTGAGTGTGTGGAGCTCATTAACGGAAAAATCCCGGAGAGTCTCATCAATTCAGTGCCAAAGCCAGGTACGATGATCCATTTGATGGTGCAGGGAAGCAAAATGGAGTCTTTTTTGGGTGTGTTCCGTGTTTAATACCTCCCTTATCCTTCCCACCTTATCCTCTGTGCTGATGATCCTTCATGCATAGCACGGGGCGTATGGCTGGTGTTTTGTAGGCAGCGAGAATGAGGGAAGGCAAAGGCAGTTCTCCTGCAAGTCAGTACGAGGCTGAGAACAGCCAGCGTCCCTGGTGGACAGATAGAGGTCTGGTTGTGCTAGTGACACACTTGATCAGTACGTGGCTTTTCAAGAGGGTCCTTAATCCCCAGGTTGAGCAAGCTAAGCAAGAGGAGTGCATTAAACTCCATCAGAACGTGCAGAGATTTGGCCCAGTCCTCCTGTGTTTATGACTGGAGTTGGGGAAATCCTGGAATCCTTGTAGAATGGCTTGGGATGGAAGGGAGCTCAAGGATCATCAAGCTCCAAGCCCCCTGCCTCAGGATGGGCTGCCAACCAAGCTCCACATTTAATGTGGGACTGGACCAGGCTGCCCAGGGCCCCATCCAGTCTGGCCTTGGACTCCTCCAGGGTTGGGGAAAATCCATTTTTGTACGCACTTGCTCATCATGTTCTTCCCGTTCTGAGGTGCTCTGTAGAATGTGTTGTGCACGGCCTCGTCCAACGGAGCCAAGCCTAAAATGAACTGGTTTCTTCCTTTTGTTGTGCAGTGCCAAAGAAGCGCGGCAAGCTCCTCACCTTCCTTCGTTCCGTGGTGAAGGCCCGCCCAAAGCAACGGAAAGAGCGGGAGGTGGAGAAGGAAAGGGTGTTTGGCCGTGACCTGGGAGAGCATCTTCTCCACTCTGGTCGTGATGGTAAGGGACAGCCCATTCCTGAGAGCTTCCCTGTTTGGGAACCTAAAGATGAAAGGGAGATGGTATGTAGCAAGGGGCAGGTTGATACCAGTGGAGAAACGGGGAATGGGAGTTGACAACTGAAAGATCAACTGAGTAGGTGATGGCTGCAAGGTAAATGCTCCCAAGGGACAAGCACATTTGTATTTGCTTAAAGCAAAGCCTGTAAGCCAATCCCATGGTAGCCTGAAAAAAAAGAAAGCCTTTTGCATCAGTTTCCCAGCTCCTTCCGGGCGTGAGATTTTCCACCTCCATTCCCATGGGAGCTGTGATGGGACTTGCAATGTCTGCGGCTTCCCCGGAATTACTTTCTCCAGGCTGATTCCTAGGTCCTGGCATTTCTGGAATGCAAAGAACGCATCTCTGTCCAGTTTCCTCAGCAGCTCCTGCAGAGGTGTCTCTGACAGCTGTCCCCTTCAAGGAAGAACTAAGCAGTAGCCTGGCTGGGCTTAGTGGATGGGATGTGACGGGAGCGCAGCCTGAGCCAGGACTTGAATAAGGAGCTCCGGTAACCGCCGGCACGTGTTCTTTAGTCCCCCAGGTCCTCCAGAGCTGCGCCGAGTTCATCGAGCAGCACGGCGTGGTGCAGGGGATATACCGCCTGTCCGGCGTCGCGTCCAGAGTCCAGAGACTGCGGTAAGAGTGCTGCGACTGACAGACACAGCTGCCAGCAGGGGCACGTGCCCTGTTGCGGGCGTTCAGAGGCCTGCGGGCAATGCCTTAGCACAAAGAAAAGGTCTCCTTTGGGAACATCCCATCCAGCACGGCTGACGTGGTGCTGCTGGCCGAGTGTTTGTGTTCTCCTGTACATCAGGAAGCCCTTCCAACTCTTGATTGCATTGGGTGTGGCTTTTGACTTGCTTTCCTCTTTCTCAACCATTTTCGTGTCCTTCTCTGCAGCCAGGAATTTGAGTCTGAGCAGGTTCCTGAGCTGACCGTCCGCGACGTTCACAGCGCGAGCTCCCTCTGCAAAATGTACTTCAGGGAGCTCCCGAACCCCCTGCTGACCGACCAGCTGTACGACAAGTTCTCGGTAAGCACAAGGCAACGCCGTTCCTTTACCTCTTCCCTGGGCCTCTTGGGAGATGGCTGCAGCAGTGCCCCAGCTCCGAGGCCTTTCTTCTGTTAGCCCCATGGGGTTTACTCGCATGTCTTTGCCACATCCTGCATCGTGCTGATGCTACTTCTGGTGGCCCCAGGAGGTGGTTCTTTCCATATTCACAATGCCTTGCGAGAATTCCTGTGTTGTTTGTTTGTTTGTTTGTTTGTTTGTTTGTTTGTTTGTTGCTATTCCCCAACTATTTCTGGAACGGGAAGGGGATTAATAGCCAAGTGTACTTGGAGATGAATGCCCCCTGCGAGGAGCTGAGCTGCCCAACCAGGCTGTAAACCGGCCCGGTGCTTGGACTCCTTGGCCGTGGTGGCACCAGCTGCGTGCCGCTATGTTCCCCAGATGCCTCTGGGGAGGCCTAAAGTCTTTCTCAGTGCTGACCAGCAGCGTGCTGTGCCCATGGTTCCCGACCCTGCGGCAGGTATCTCGCCTGATTTGTGTCTCAATCCCTTTCTGCCCTTTTCCAGGATGCTGTTGGTGCCACTACGGAGGAGGAGCGGCTGGTCAGAATGCGGGACGTCATCCAGCAGCTGCCTGCTCCTCACTACAGGTCAGTGCTGCCCTCAGCCTGCTGAGCTCAGCCCTGCTGCACTTCAGCGGGCATTGGTGCGATTCCAGGCTTTGTCTCACGTGAGCAACACGATGCCTGGGTATGTTGAAGCGGTTGAAGGCTACACGGGTTTAATTTACAGGGTTAATTTATTGGGTCAGTTCCTGGGCACGGGGGCACGCTTGGTGCAGCTGATGGCTGTGTCTGTGCTGTGCTGTGCTGGTGCTGGGTGCTGCAGCGTGGCACTTGGTCAAGTTGGGTCTACTTCATCTTCAGCTTCAGTAGCAGTAATAACAACTAGTGTGAATTGAGGTTTGCTTTGTGAGTCGCAGCACGGCGTGCTGGTGCTGGTGCTGAACATTTGTCGCTCTTGTTTTCCAGGACCCTGGTGTTCCTGATGAGACACTTGACCTGTCTGGCTGCAAACAGCTCTGTCACCAACATGCACGCTAAGAACTTAGCCATTGTGTGGGCTCCAAACCTCCTAAGGTAAACTTCTTTTTCCATTTCAACAGAACGCTTACATCTGTTCTCCAGTAAGATAAAGCAGTCCTCCCTTCTTCTGCACCACATGTGCTCTTCTCCTGTAAAATGTGCAGTGAGTGGCTGACAGCAGAGCAGGAGCCTGGACTGTTCTGCAACCCCACGTGGGCACAATTTCTAGATGAGCATTGCTGCTCTCTTGTTTAGATGGGGCTGGTGTGTCCTTGATCAGCCAGGAGAACTTCTTCAGTGGCATCACTGATTGCCCGCTGCGGAAGTCTCCAGAGAACAAATGTGACAGCTTTGGGCTGCAACAGTTCAGACCCGGGGAAGCGATGTTGGCTGAATGACTTCTAAAACCTGCCTTTTCTACAGATCACAGCAGAGCGAGTCTGCCTGTGCCAGCGGGAGAGCTGCCTGCACGGAACTGCAGACGCAGTCGGCCGTGGTGGAATTCATCATCGACCACACAGACGTCCTCTTCTGCTCCACATCTGGACCTGACATCGCAGATGGAGCAGGTGAGTGTCTTCCTCCATTAGCTTTATCTTGATCAGACACCTGGATCAAATGCAGGCCTTCTCCAAGATCTCTGAAATACAATTTCCCCGTTGAGGGGACAGCAGACTTCTGGGTTTAGGTTAGAATCTGGCACCCTGTTGCTGGATGCTGAGAATGTGCAAGCCCAAACTTGACAAGAAGAAAACCGTCACCATCATTATGATGTTTTGCAAGCAGTTGAAGCTTTCTCAGTTCCCTGCCCCCATTTTCTAGGGTTTTTGTTTGCCTGTTTCGATACAGGGAGCTGCTCTTAATTATGACTGTGTCCTTTGCCATAGACACACCTCTGAGCACATGGTTATTTTGAGCTGCTCTTCTTCCAGTGGCTTGGTTAAGCAAGTCTGAGGAAAACACAGCAGCTCCCCCGGACCTGTGATGGCCGTAGTGCTGCCGCTTTCTGATCCTGGCTCTCACCTGTGGTTTTCCCTTACAGGGCACAGTTCTCTCTCAGGGCCCAAGTCTGTGCAGGCGTCTTCTCCTGCCACAGAGCTGCTCAGCCTGGAGGAGGCGCAGGCACGGAGGCGAGGCCGCAGCAGCTCTGCTGTCGTTGTGACAGAGAGCAGGGACATAGAGGTGGAAGAAGGCCCCGCAGCTGTACGGGGGAAATTCCACACAATCATCGACTTTCCACCTGAAAGGTAAAGAGGACTTTATTTTCTGGCACCTATCATCATTCGGGTGGGTTTTTGTGTTGGTTTCTTTTTCTTCCCATTATTTCTAGTGGCAAAGCTTGCTAAGACCAAATTAAACTGATGGTGCCTGAAGTGTTGCAGTGAATCTGCACTCCCTTTGCACTGTGAGATTCAACTAACATTGAGTTATCCGCCGGGCTCAGTTTAGCCTCACAACAGTGCCGTTCCTTCCTTGCTGGGCAGGCAGTCACGAGATGCACAAAGCCACACTGACCTCTACCCTGGCCTGTGCTGGCTGTACCTGGAAACGTTGGGGTTTTCCAGATTTCAGAGCCTCGTGCCTGAATCCAGTTCTGGTTCTCCTCGAAGCAGAGCTGTTGGTCAGACCTGCTGGCACTGGATACTAGAAATGGCAGTGAAATGGGCTGATGAGGTGTCCGTGTCAGAGTCAGAGATGCTTTTGAAGTTCCTTTATGGCTGTGCAATTTCTCAGCCAGCAGTTATGCCTGCCTACTCAATCAAAGCCATCCTTTGATGCTGTCCTGTACAGGTGTGGAGCCTGTGGACCTCACATGCTCTGCATCTTGCTTGACACAGTGGAGGGGAATTTAGCCAGCAAGACTTCAGGGCTGAGCTATAGGAATGGAACCATCCTCAACTGCTTGAAATGGAGCGAGTTTCTAAGCTGTGTTTCAGCAGGAACCAGGCGATGCTAGGAACAAGCAACTGTTGGCAAGAGCTCAGTGCAGCTCTTCCCTCACCCTGCAGCACACACGACTCACACTATTCCCTGTTTCCTCTCTCCAGACCAAGTCGACCCAGCAAGATGAAGGAATCACCAGCTGGCTGTTGGTGTTCCTGCTTCAGCCTGGGAAAACCATCTTCTGGGGCCAAACGCCAGCCACCGCACCGTCCCAGGGAGCCCTCAGAAATAGAAATCGTAGTGCTGGCAGGTATGCTGGCAGTGCAAATCCAGCTTTCAATGCCTTGCTTTTCAGCAACATAGAATTCTTGCTGTCAGTGGGCTTGTATTTACTTCCAGCGTTCCAACCCATACCTAGCACCTTCAGTTCTCCCCTGATCAAGAACCACTTTTGTAATTCAGCTTGTGAAAGTTTGGCACTAACCCCTGTGTATCCTTCCTAGATGAACTGAGCTCTTGTCCACCCAGAAGAGCCGGAGCAAGTAGCGATGCTGGGCTGTGTGCTTCCACCAATGGAGAGCTCTTGGGAAGCACAAATGGCTGCGGATCACGTGACAGCCTTCCACGTAACAACAGTGATGGAGAGAGGGAGCTTATCCAAGTTCAAGCCCTCATTTCTCCCGGCTGTGCTGAAGATGCTGACCTGAGCCCGCCCAGCACCACAGTCACCAGCCTGGACTGTGACCCAGCGCCTTTGCAGTGCAGCCCAGCCCAAGCAGAGTCCGAGTGCCCCGACAGCAGCACCTCTGTGCAGGAGCAGGTCGGCATCACCGAGGAGCAGCAGAGTCTCTTGGAGGGGGGCTTAGAATCAGGCCTCCAGTCCCAGGCACCGTGCAGCGGCTCTGGCAGCTCTGAGCCACTCTCTACGTGACCTTTCCATCCAAGAGAGGACGATTCCCATCATTACCTGGACCTCTCACGCCCTCCTGTCTTTTCCTTTAATAATAAAAGCACACTTGTGCTCACTCGACGCCTTGACTGCCAGTGGAGTCTTCATTCACGAGGACTGGGATGAATGCAACAAACAATGAGGCACCTCAGCTTGCAACGCTGAGGCTGCAGGGTGCACGAAGCAGAGCTCTGGGTTAGTTCCCGTTTTGTCTGGCTTTGGGGTGTCTGCAGCTACCAGTTGGTACGGTAGCAAATAATCTCTAGCATCCTGGATGCTGCTCGTGATAACCCCAAGCTTCCTGGCGGTGGCTTTGTGATGCCTTTCAGGGCTTTTGGATGCCTTGTGATGCCTTGGCTGCTCCCTAACACCTCTCTCCTCCGGCCGCGTCCATTCCTTGAAGGAATCAGCAGCTGGCTGTTGGTGTTCCTGCTTCAGCCTGGGAAAACCATCTTCTGTGGCCAAACGCCAACTGCAGTGCAATGTCAGGGAGCCTGCAGAAATGCAAGTCGTAGTGCTGGCAGGTAAGAGTGCAAATCCTGCTTCCAAAGCTCTGCTTTTCAGCAACATAGAATGCATGCTGTCACTGGGCTTGTATCTCCTTCTAGCGTTCCAGCCCATACCTGACACCTTCAGTTCTCTCCTGATCAAGAACCACTTTTGTAATTCAGCTTGGGAGAGTTTGACACCAACCCCTGTTCATTCTTTTATAGGTGATTCGAGCTCTTGTCAACCGAGCAGAGCTGGAGCAAGTAGCGATGCTGGGCTGTGTGCTTCCACCAATGGAGAGCTCTTGGGAAGCACAAATGGCTGCGGATCACGTGACAGCCTTCCACGTAACAACAGTGATGGAGAGAGGGAGCTCATCCAAGTTCAAGCCCTCATTTCTCCCGGCTGTGCTGAAGATGCTGACCTGAGCCTGCCACACACCACAGGCAGCCTGGACTGTGACCCGGTGCCTGTGCAGTGCAGCCCAGCCCAAGCAGAGCCCGAGTGCCCCGACAGCAGCACCGCCTTTCAGGTGCAGGTCAGCATCAGAGAGGAGAAGCAGAGCCTCTTGGAGGGGGGCTTAGAATCAGGCCTCCAGTCCCAGGCACCGGGCAGCAGCACTGAGAGCTCTGAGCCACTCTCTCTGTGAGCTTTCCACCCAAGAGAGGACAATTCCCATCTTTACCTGAACCTCTCACGCCCTCCTGTCTTTTCCTTTAATAATAGAAGCACACTTGTGCTCACTCAATGCCTTGACTGCCGGTGGAGTCTTCATTCATGGGGACTGGGATGAATGCAACAAACAGCAAGGCACCTCAGCTTGCAACGCTGAGGCTGCAGGGTGCATGAAGCAGAGCTCCAGGCTTGTTCCTGCAGCGAGAGCTCTGCCTGTGATTTGGTATGGTAGCAAATAATCTCTAGCATCCTGGATATGGCTCATGATAACCCCAAGCTTCCTGGCTGTGGCTTTGTGATGCTTTCCAGGGCTTTTTGATGCCTTTTGACTCCTTGGCTGCTCCCTAGCACCTTGCTCCTGCAGCTGTGTTGGCTCCTGGCTCCCACTTACAAGCTGGCCATGCAGACCATCTCCACGCCTGTCACCGCCGCGCTGAGGCAGGAGGAGCTCACCCTGACCAGCATCCGCCCCGCCCCCGGGCTCTCGTTGGTCCGCGGCAGCGCCGACGGCTGCCATTGGCTGAGGCGCCGTGCTCGGGAGCGAACGTTGGGAGGCGGCTGTTGGAGGCGCGGCTCTCCTCGCAGAGCGCCGCTGCAGCCGCCTGTGCCGCCCGGTAGGAGACCGCGGCGGCAGCCGGAGCTGTCCAGGCGGCACCGGGAGGGAAGCCGCGGCAGCTCGGGAGCGAGTGCTGAGGACAGCTGTGCCGGAGGTGTGTTGGAGAGCGGTGCCGGGACGGGGAGAGGGGCTGTGGGGGGCTCTAGGAAGCTGCGGGGATGCGACGGGGGGGGGGGGGGGTGGGGGTGGGGGTGGGGGAGGGGGAATATAGCGAGATGTGAGGCTGTAGGCGCCTGTGAGGGGATGTAGGGGTTATGGGGAGCTGTTGGGGGGGAGAGGCAGATACGGGGCTCTAAGGGTGGTGTATAGGGAGATAGGGGGCTGTGGTGGGCCATAGGGTCATATGGGACTATTAGGGGCTGTTGGGAGCTGTAGGGAGGAAGGAATATGAAGCTGTAGTGCATTGTGGGGGGACTGTAGGCGTGGGTATGTAGATTTCTATAAAAAATGAAGCCCCTGTTTTGGGCTGCTTTGCAAAAGGGGTGACCAGCAGGGAGAGAGAGGTGATTGTCCTCATCGACTCAGCTCCTTTGAGGCCTCATCTACAGCGCTGCATCCAGGCCTGGGGCCCGCAGCACAGGAAGGGCGTGGAGCTGTGGGAGCGGGTGCAGAGGAGGCACTGAGATGTCAGAGGGCTGGAGCAGCTCTGCTGTGAGGAGAGGTTGAGGGCAGTGGGCTTGTTCAGCCTGGAGAAGAGTAGGCTGCGGGAGACTTCACTGCAGCCTTGCAGTACTTGAGGGGAGTGTATAAGCAGGAAGGGGAACGGCTGTTTACGAGGGTGGATGGTGATAGGACAAGGGGGAATGGTTTTAAAGTGAGACAGGGGAGGTTTAGGTTGATATTAGGAGGAAGTTTTTTGCACAATGGGTGGTGCCACACAAGAACAGGTTGCCCAGGCATCAGTGATTTACAGGCTGGTTCGGCCCTGTTCTGTGACTCAAGGGGTGGAGGGATCCGCGGATCCGTGGTTCTGGAATAGGGAAACAGGGAGAATGATTTCAAAATAATTGAAAACAGCCTTTACAGAAAGCAGGTGGCACCTATCGACTGGTACAAGATCCAAGAGAAATGAATGAAATGGTTCTCAAATGACACCCCCTGCTTCCTAAGCCCTGTAATTTAATGAGTCAAATCCCACACGGACACAAATGGTTCAGTGTAACAGACCTCAAAGATGCTTTCGGGACCTGCATTTTAGACTCAGAGAGTCGAGATCTTTTTGCCCTTGAATGAGAGGATCCAAAAATGCGACAAAAATAGCAAGATATGTGGATTGCTTTACCCCAAGGGTTCATAGGATCGCCTAATTGATTTTATTATATTTTATGTGTTATATTATTATAGATATTATATATTGTGTTATTATGTGCTATTTTATATACATTATATATTTTATATTTTATTTTTGTTTTAACTAATGAAGTGCTGGAGGAAGTTTTGGGAAAGTTTCAGGTTGAAGAGTTGGTAAAGCTGTGACAGTATGTAGATGATTTGCTGGTTTGTGGAAAAGAGGAGTCTAAAGTAAAAGAGACTGCAAGTAAAATTGTGAAGTCGTTACTTGTACTGTATGTCTTCAGTGCGTTATTTTCTGAAAGTGTGCACCCAAGCAGAGATGTAAGGGATCGTGTGCCTTCAGAGCCTAGAAAAATGTGTCCAGTTTCAGCAAAGTAGGTCTTGGGCACTGTGGTGGATGCATATGTCCGTAATAGGTGTAACATGCTGTGACTTGGTTGCATTACTGTGACTAATTGAAGTGGCTTAAGGAAAGGCTGTTTTCTTCTGTTTGTTTATTCCCTTTGCTGAGCTATTTGCACTGAATGAGCTGATGTTGTTGTTGCTGTGGGGTGTGATCAGAAGGATGGGAAAGCGCAGTGTTTGTGTTCACACGAGGTTATAGCAGGGCTATGTCAGACTATCGTGGATGTTCTTTAAGTAGTTTGTGCTCAGTGCTGTGTTCAAGTGCAAGCACTGTAGGGTGTAGAGAACACTGTAGAATGCCTGGTGCTGCCACGACCAGTCACAGATACTGGAAGGAAAAGTTGTTATGAACTACCGATGGAAAACATGGACAGTTTTGAGGCTTCTTCTTGGCAGAAGTTGGTGAGACAGTCCTCTGATAATCAGACAAAAGGTAAACTGGTTTAAAGATGAGTCTTGCTTTAAAGAGGGCCTTGTGTAGTCTGGTTGTTTACAGTAATGCAGGACTAGTTGGGTAAATAACTGATTGGAAAACCTATAAGGGAATTAAGTTGTTTTTTTTCAGGTTAGGGTTCTTACTATTGAATACAGTACAAGTGCTTGCATGACTGGGAGCCCAACTGTCTGCCGCGGTTGTTCTCATGCTGCCTCTCTGATGTGCTGCCTCTTGAAACTGCTAGGGCTGGCAGCAGCGACCAGCACTAATGCTGCAATTAGAATGGGCGATGCGGAGAAGACTGTGGCAGAAATGATGAAGCCAGAGGCCCAGCTAGCAGAGGTTTATGCATTTGCTGCCGATCTTTATCCCAAGGAGCTGGCCGCCTTGCAGCAACAAAGCCATGATGTAAGTAATGCATTCTGATGCCTGTGAATTGATATGGATCATCACCAAATCTGCCTTGTCTGTTTCACTAAATGGGCCTTTCTTGAGTGTTTGTAGAACTGCCTTGATGCTTAGTCTGTTCTGACGTGATGCTTCATCTTGAAGTCTTGAGCTACTCGGCACTGTGAGATTCTAGCCATAGTTTTGAAGAGCAAGTGTAATTGATCTGTATTCCCCTTTGTATGCAGGGTAACCTCACCCATGCGGAATTATCTGTTGCTGTAGAGATGCTCTCTTCTGTGGCTGTGATGATCAGGGCTTTGGGTTCAGGGGATGTGAGTGCAGTATGGAGACAACTGAGCAATCCTGTCCCAGGGCTGACAAGCACTGAGGATGAGAACTGTCAGAGGTGAGTGTTTGGAAGGTTCGTGTCCGTCTTTGATGTTGCTTACATTCCCGAGAGGTTTGGTTTTCTTTTCTTCCCCTTATACTTCAGGTTCTTTCACTGCTTACTGCAATATTAGTTTATTCTCTCTCGGTTCTTGCATCTTGTCTTTGCATTCCCCGTTTCTTACTAATCTGCTCTGAGTACCGTCTCTCAGACCTTTATCAAGGTTTCACGACAAAGCTATGTTCTGGCCCTACAAGGTTCTCAATTGCACTAGGCCAGCTCCTGCCCTGTGTTTTTTGTCTGAAAGTGTCATGTGGTGTTTTAGTGCTTTTCTGGATGGTTTTGCACTGGAGCTGACCACCTTGCTCACGGTCTTTTGTCTTTTTCCTATTCCTTCTTTCTTTCGTATATGTCAGTTTTAACCCTTGTGTTACTTCTTCCATTTAGTTCTCATTGCTGTCTTGTGTGTTCCCTGGCCAGTTTTTCATGACGTGATACTTGCTGGTTTTGATTTTTGTTCTTTGACAGATGTGTGGACGATGTGATGAAGCTGAAAGCTCAGATGCGTGCAGAAGAAAATGAGTTTATCACGTGGAATGATATCCAGTCACGTGTGGATCGTGTGCACTTAGCTGTGCATGAAGAACATGGAAGTAAGTTTTGCTTGATTAGTGCTAGACTGATCCTAGATCATCAGGTGTGCTAAAACTAGGTGCATGCCAACGAACAATCTTGTTGCT
This sequence comes from Tetrao urogallus, assembly GCF_951394365.1. NCBI lineage: Eukaryota > Metazoa > Chordata > Aves > Galliformes > Phasianidae > Tetrao > Tetrao urogallus. The sequence goes on along the minus strand of NC_136813.1, from coordinate 40,575 downwards.
TGATTCGTATAGACTGAGATAGTTGCCTTTTGCCACTGCTTCTTGTGTAGCTGAGTTGCCCTGAAAAGGCTGTAATCTAGAGGGGCTTAAATGTTATGTCAGAGCCTGGAATCTTGACTAACTTGCTTCCTGGATCTGCAAATAGACACGGGCTTCCTGTGTGGCTTCAGTTCATCTGATCACGTGACCCGAACAAGTGCACGCCACGTGCATGCGTGCACCAGAGCACTAGTTTTGCAGCCTTGTATTTGTGAGGCATCACAGCAGAAGCCTGGAAGTTCATGTAGTTCAGCTCCTCGTTTCTTGTAACACTCCTATAACCCCTAAAACAATAGAGACAACAGGGAACCCAAACCATCAACCGTAAAACGCAGAGAATTTTATAATGACATCAGTTGACGTCTTATGGCATAGTTTTGGTAGGAAACTTTTTAATTCTTTCACCTGTTAGTGTTTCATAGAATCATAGAATGGTCTGGGTTGAACAGGACCGTAGTGATTGCCTAGTTTCAACCCCCCTGCTGTGTGCAGGTGGCCAACCACCGGCCCAAGCTGCCCAGAGCCACATCCAGCCTGGCCTCGAGTGCCTCCAGGGATGGGGCATCCACAGCCTCCTTGGGCAACCTGTTCCAGTGCAAATATGTGCCCCTGTGCATGGATACTTCTTATCTAGTGTCAGAGGAAGTCCTGAAGCCACAGTGACATGGACCCTTCTGCTGTCCTGAAACTTGGTTTCAAATTCAAGAATGCTTTCTAATGAGGAGCTGTAACATATTGTTGTTTCTCAGGGTAGTCTTTTTCTGCCGCTGTTGGCTAATTAATCAAGGATAATTACTGCTTGTCCTCTGTGCCCTTTCCTGAGTCAAAAGTTGCTACGTCTGTTTTCCTTGGTTCTTCATGAGATGGAGTAGTGTCAACCGTAGTGTGTGCGTTTTTGTAAGAAAGGTCTTTCTTTTCCTACTTTCCCCCCGCTTTCTCTCATGGGGAGAGCAGCATGCCTAAAGGTGTGCATACTGTGTGTGTACACACTGTAGGAGGAAGCAAGCAGTCTGTGCCGTAGTCTGCCTAGGTGACGGGGCGTTGTCAGATGAAGGACAGAACAAATGCAGGCATTCTATGGGCTAAGATAATACTGAGAGGGAAATGCAAGTGATGCTGAGACAAAACATGCTGTTACGGCCTAAACATCTGTCCAAATGCAGTGCCTGCTATAAAACGTTCCACTTTGTGATTCTCCTACTGTGTGCAGAAGAAAAAGCTGCAGTCTTTGGGTATTTTAACCCAAGTTGTATCCACTCTGAGCTCCTCGCTTTCTTCCAAAAGATCTTTGTTGTAAACTCTCCAACTGCGATTTGAACTGTTGCTTCTTTCAGCAAGCAAGAATTGAATATTCAATATATGTTGCATCACACGATCTCCGGGTGTCCATTCCAACCCAAATTACTTTGTGATTTGCTGTAGGTTTGGCACGTGTGACTCAGGCTTTGTTCACATTTAGCTAAGTGTAAGCTAGCTATTTATGTCTGTTTTCAGTTAGTTGAACTGTAGTCCTCGCTGTCCCTGGCAGCACCCTCATCTGTTGTAATACAGCTCATAGTACATGCATCCAGTCAATCCTGGTATTTCAGAAGTGAAGGCACTGTATTTTTGAATGGCGTTCTGTGCAAAGCTATAGCTTGGTGTGAAGAGCTTTATTCTGAAGGATTCTTGAAAACTTGTGACTTACTAGCCCTGGCCATTGAGGTTTTGATAATTCCCTTCTAGTGGATTTGAGCTACTTGTTGAAGAACTCAGTTCTGTCCATTCATGTGGTCTCCCCGAGGGATTTTTTTTTCCTCCTTTTTCCTTTATTTATTACTATGTCCAAAAATGTGTGGCTTCTTTAAGGTGGAGAAGTGGTCTTGCTTTCTTTACTAGTAGAAAATGATTGCTATTGAAATGTTGCTATTCTCCGTGGGTATTTGGTTTAGCACTAATAGCACTTTTCTTCCAAAGCACAGTTTCCTGATGATGGTAAAGGATTGGACAAGGATTGGATCTTGTATTTCTTCTTCTATCCCTTTCCTCCTCTAGGAGTTTTGGCTGTTGGGCTTATCAGCGAGGCGCTGGATGAAGGAGACACCAGAAAAACTCTGCAAGTCTCACCTTACTGCTTTAGGAAGGAAGATGAAATGCTGTATGGGTGGTGTTTGGTTGCCCTGCCTCGGGCAGGGGGTTGGAGATTTGTGATCCTTGAGGTCCCTTCCAACGCTGTGATTCTGTGGTGTACATGCTACTGATTTTTTTTTTTTTTTTAACAGATGAGTGGGATGCTATTTTATTTCCTTATGCTTACACAGAAGTAGCAGATGTGCTTCCTTTCAGTTGGCTAAGTGTGTTTAATTTCTTTTTGTAGTATCTTTTCAGTTGTGGAGCTCATTGTTCTAATTCCAGCAGGGATTTTAGCATAGAGAGTGGGATGATGCTGTGTTCAACACTGGTGTTTTTTTGTATGTTTGTTTGCTTTGTTTTTTTTTGACTAAGTGTAAACCTTCACGATGGCAGTGTCCGAAATCTGCGCTGGTGATGAAGATCACTGAGCAGCTTCGTCAGTGGCCCTGAAAGGGTTCATGTTCCTCAGGAACCCATTTTGTGCTGAAGCATTTCCTCCTGCTGAGTGAGAATGAAAGAACGAGTTGTTCTTAGTGTGCATGGAAGCTTCTGCCAGGCTGGATTGGTGACTTCAGTTGACGTGAAATTACCTCACTGAGGCATATGTTCAGTGTAGGGCTCCTCCCTGCAACATGGCAGCAATTTCAGAGATGGTGAGATCGTGGTACAGACTAGCACTGTGGGTAGAACAGTTGCTGTCCTGAGTCAACGTGCTTACTAGCTGGTGACTTCAGTACCTTGGGACTGAGAGGGATTGCAGTTCAGTAAATGCACGGGAAAGATCAGAGGGTTTTGATAGTCCTGGGATTGATGACTCTGCTGGTAGAGATGACAGTGCAAGAGTTTGTTCTTGTAAGTCTCCCACCCTTCCCCAACAGGAATTTCTACATTGCTGAAGCAGTCATGGCACTCCTTGGACATTCAGATAAAACTTGTTAAAGGGATGTAGGTTTCAATCCAAAGCAGTGGTAATGTGGAGGGTATGTAAGGAAATGTCAATTTTCAGTCCTGCCACAGAACTCTTCATGCTGGGATATAGTGGCTCTTTGTGCAGGGTGATTATTAATCCGTGTCAGAAGTCAATGTTTCGTGTGTCCTGTTTGCACATCAGGAGTTGTTGGAGGGATGGCAATTGCTTCTTCAGATCTCCTTCCATAGTAACCCCCAGGAAGCAACAGTGGGGGTGGAGGAGCTGTGCTTGGCAGCTGCTGGACTATTGTTCATGACGTGTATTTTGGGGTTTGCTAAACACTTGTCTCTTGGAAAATTTCTGCGTGTAACGTTATTTAATGAGTTTCTTCAGCCAAAACATAAGATACGGTGTGATCAGTACTCCACAGCAAATGGTCTGTTAAAAGAGAGACTTGAGAGATGCTTTTACTGTTGTACATTTGTATTTACCCCCAGTACATACAGTGCTTTTTGATTTGCTGGTACAGCAATCTGCAACCCTTTGTGGACGGGACAACAGCAGCCTGCTGTTGTGTTAGTTACCCATCAGTTTTTGGTTGCTGCTCCTGTATGTGCGTTTCCACTTCCTAAAGTTTCCCTGAACAAGTCCTTGCAGCCTGGTACTGGGAAAGGACTCTTGTTAGTTAGTTAGTGCGGAGTCGCTCCAGAGTGTGCAGAGACATAGCAGCGAGAGTTGGCAGAAGTGGAAAGGAGAACAATGGCAACAGGTGAACCCCAAATAGCTAACTGCTAGTGCAGTAAATTCAAGATGATTGCCTGTAGGATGGAAAGCAGAGGGGGAGAAATGTGAGGAGAAGCCTTGCGTTCTGGGTATCTTGTTAGAATCTCATGTTACAGGGAATTGAGGCTGCCTTGTAAGCTGAAGTCTTTGTTAAAGGAAAGAAGAAAAAGGTAGGAAGGAAATGAAAAAGTTATCAGTGAAATACTCCCCACTTGTAGAATATATTGTGCTTAGGTAGTTGTTGCGGTGGTTCATTGGAATCTGAGGCATTCCTTCTATTGCTTGGAGGAAGGACCCTCTCCATGCATTTCCTTCTTGTAGTATTTGTATGTGAGGAAGATAGAGACGTGTTTGCTTTCAACATAGCACCATTTCTGCTTTTAGGAGGCAGTGGCAGTGAACGGGTGAAACGCTGGGTGAGAGGAGGCTGTCATCATTATCATAACCTGAGGACCAGAGAGGGAGGATGGGATGAACCGACTGAATTTGTGCAGCATGACACACAGCTGTCACGGGAGGAGATGCAGGTAAAGTACGTGCTCTTTTTCTCTGCAGTTGAAGTTGCCCCTATTTCAGGCCTTATTGCAACTTTAAGAAGTAATGTTTCACCACAGTAGTGATGTTAGCAAGCTTTGTATCTTATTTCCCTGTTCATTGTCTACTTTGCACGTCAGCACCTCTTTGTCCTATTGTGGAGAATGTGCACACCTTTATCCCCAGAACAAGACGGTGGTGTTGCTGCTCACCGAAAAGCAACTTGTAAGTTTCTCTTGAGCATAGTACAGAAGCCGCTGTGTAACATGTCGTTTTTGCATCTCCCTTTTGTGTTCCTGGCTCTTCTTCCTACCATAACACAAATCTAGAGCACTGTGTCTGGAGTCACGGCAGCCTACGACCGAGAGCAGTTGTGGCTGGCCAAAGAGAACCTGATGGTGAAGCTTCAGGCTTGTTGTCGAGGCTGTCTTGTTTGTCAGGAATTCAACTCCAGAATGAGGTTTTTGAAGAAGCGAAGTAGTGAAGGTAGCAAATGCTATGGGTTTTGTGTTTTTTTTGTTTTTTTTTTTTTTTTTTTTTAAATTTTATTTTTTATTTTTGTTAACATTTTTGGTAGCAATATTTGTGGAAAAGACTTTTATCTGACCTGCTTTGGGATTCTTTCCTATAGATTCAGTCACTGACCAGGATGTATCAAGGCAGAAGGCGTTACAGAGATCACCTGCAATATTTCAGAGACCACGTAAGAGATTGTGAAATGAATTCAGTGTCTGACACTTTTTTTTTTACTCTGCCCTTAACAAGTTTAAGTGGCTGGGTTTTTTTTTTTTTTCCATTCTAGATAAATGACGTTATAAAAATTCAAGCCTTTATCCGAGGAAACAAAGCAGGAGAAGACTACAAAACCCTCAGGAAGTGTGGCCAAAAGAATAAAGCTAATATGCTTTGAATCTCTATTTGCAGAAAAATACTGTTAGTGAGATCTGCAACACGAAGACAGCTATGAAAATCAGTTGGGGTGAAGTGGTGCAAAGAGTAGATGGGTAGGTAGGTAGGTGGCTGAAGGAAAAATTCCCTCTGGCTGAGGGAGTGGAATGCGCTGTCAGCAAGTTTGCTGATGACACAAAACTGGGAAGAGTGGCTGATACAGCAAAAGGCTGTGCTGCCTTCCAGTGAGACCTGGAGAGTTGGGTGGGGAGAAACGGAATGAGAAAGAACAAGGGCAGGTGTAGAGTCTTGCATCTGGGCAAGAGCAACCTGAGTACCAGTATAGGTTGGGGGCTGAGCTGTTGGAGAGCAGCGTAGGAGAAAGGGATCGGGGGATCGTGGTGGGCAGTAGGAGGAGCATGAGCCAGCACTGTGCTCTCGTGGCCAAGAGGGCATCCTGGGGTGTATGAGAAAGAGTATGGATAGGAGGTCGAGAGGTTCTCTTTCCCCTCTACTCTGCCCTGATGAGTGGAGCATCTCCCTATGAGGAAAGGCTGAGAAAGCTGGGTCTCTTTAGCTTGGAGGAGACTGAGGGGTGACCTCATTGATGTTTATAAATGTGTGAATAGTGAGTGTGAGGAGGACGAAGGCAAGCTCTTCTCAGTGACATCCAGTGATAGGACAAGGGGCAATGTGTGCAAGCTGGAGCATAGGAGGTCCCGCATAAATAAGAGGAAAAACTTCTTCACGGCAAGGGTAACAGAACACTGGGATGGGCTGCCCAAAGAGGTTGTGGGATCTCCTTTGGAGACATTCAGCAGCTACCTGGACATGTTCCTGTGTGCCGTAATCTAGGTGATCCTGATCCAGCAGGGGGATTGGACGAGATGATCTTTGGAGGTCCCTTCCAATCCCTGACATTCTGTGATTCTGTGCAAACTTGGTTCACGGTAGTACTTTTGCTGCTGGGAAATAGGAGCGCTGATCTTTGGGGTAAGTTCAGCAAGGTGGACTCCCCTAAGCTGATACTGACTTCATCCTATAGCGTTGACTTCTGTCCTGATTTATTCCATGCAAGAAGTTCCGGATGCTGTCAGGAGTTATTCAAGCCCATTGGTGTTAATTTGATCCTGGACTGGTTGCTGCTTGACATGCTGTCTGCACAGAGATAACACGTGCATTAATTGGTTTCCTGTCCTCTGATGTTTTGTCACTTGATTTTAGTTAATGCTGAAAACCCACCTATGGCTGTGGTTCGGAAATTTGTTCACTTGCTCGATCGGACCCAGATTTTCAGGAGGAGCTGGAGCTAATGAAACTGTGTGAGGAAGTTGTGAGCTTGATCCGATCTAATCGACAGCTTGAAAATGACCTCAATCTCATGGACATCAAGATTGGACTGGTAGCGAAGATCAGAATGACACTGCAGGTAGGAAATACAGTGCTGGGAGACTAGCAGAGTGAATTGAGGCCAATGGCAGTTAGCATGAGGACCTTCTGAGCCTGGATGTCACTTACTCAGATTCAGTGGGAAATGTTTCCCCCAGAGTTACAGGTTTTCCTCCCAGTAAGTTCCTAACTGTTCCACTTATTACTATGTATCCCTAGAAAGATAACTGCAGAAGAAACATCAAGACTTCAAGTGTTGTAAAAACAAAGCACCAGAAAAGAACCCACTCCGGACCAAGGGGAAAGCAATAGATGGTATGCTTGAAGGCTCTGAGAACTGTTTGTCTGTTCACTTGTGGTTCCATTGGTCATGGACTTGCACGCCTTAATTTCTTCTCACGTTCTGTGTGCTGTATCAGAAGGGGGAGGTGATTTCGGAGCAAGAAATGTGCTCAGGCACATTGGTGTTGGTTGGCTGATGGAAGCCCCCTCTGTCACTTTGCTGACGATTGATTGCACACAAGAGCAACATTGCTGATACAGCGGTGCCTTTTTTTAATTCAAGCTGAAGTTACAGTCACCTTTTCCTTTGGTCCTGAATAGCGTGGCGCTAGGCTTGACCTTGTGTAAAATCTGAACCATGGCAGCAGTAAAGTTCAGCTCCAAAGGAGGCTCCAGCTCTTGGGCTGATGCTGTCAGCAAAAAGTATCATCGTTATCAGAGCATGTGGAGGCAGTGAGTCAGCAAAATGGAAACAGGGCTTGGGGCTTCAAGCGCAGTTGAGAAAGAAGGGCATTTTCAAGCATCTTCAGAACGCTACCAGCTCTGACAGTAGTCCCTGCTCAAAGCAATTAGTCCTTGTAGGTTCTCAACCAATTCTGGAACGTGGGGACAAGACAGAAATCGCTGCTATAACAGATAATGTTTCACTTCATGATCTCCTGATGTACCTTGACTGCTTTATCCACACATAAGGAAGTGCTATCGTGCAGCTTTTTCCCATGTTGCGTGTTATTTAAATGTGGAATCTGTCCCTCTGTGTTCTTTGCAGGATGTTGTTTCTCATAGCAAAAATCTTAGCAAGAAGAACAAGGAACTCTGACAAGGAACAAGCTCTCTGACGCGATGACACTGAACGAGCAAAAGGGAGGTTTGAAAGCTTTGAGCAAAGAGGAGAGGGAAAAGCTGGAAGCCTATCAGCATCTTTTCTACTCGAGGTATGCAGCTTTTCATTCACTCCTCTTGTCATAGATGCTTACGTGTTTTGGAACAGTCTGTACTTATGCACTGCAATGTTGAGGCACTGTCTGTCTCTGTGGTGTTGGCTCTGGTGGACACGTGCTGTATGGGAACTGCTGAGTCATGGCCTGAACCTCTGATTGATCACCTGAGGTGAGCAGTGAGTCAGGCAGAGGAGCACAGGTGAAGGCAATGCAGCTGTGCTGCTGGAAGGGGTGCAGCCAGGCTACAGCCCTCCTAGACCTGTTTAAGAGCTGGCTACCAGTGGGGAAGGATCTCTGCTGGAGTTTTGTAAGTGAGCCCAGGATAGGGGTAAGCCTTCTATTTATTCTCCTTTTGTTAGCTTAGTCTGCTTTGTCAAACTCTCTTGTTTATTTCATAATTACAGCATCTTAATAGTCATTGATTATACACGTGCACTAAGTAATTTTTCTTCTTGTTTTAGACTACTCCAACGTACTTGGCCAAGCTGCTTTTGCAGATGCCTCAAAACAAACCCTCAAAGTTGATGGATTCAGCCATCTTCACGCTGCATAACTACGCATGCAGTCAGAGAGAGGAATCTCTGCTGTTGCGGCTGTTGCAAACAGCATTGCAGGAAGAGATCAAGTACGTTGTAGCATGGGACGCAGCCTTGCTGTTGCCTCAGTTTGGACCGCTGCTAAAACAGAAGCTGTTCTGGCGTGATGTCCCGTGCTCATTTGCTGATAATGCTGAACTGTCCCTGCCTTCTGCTCAAGCTGTTTGGCGTCAGTCCTTTCTGTAACCTGGAAGGAGGAGGAATTACCTTTGTTCTTTAGGATTAAAGCCATTTTTCTTTAGCCAATGCTTTGTTGCTCAGGGAGGCACTATTTTTGATCTAATGCAGTGCTTTCCTAAGAGTCAGTCCAATCTAAGTTCTCTGCTGTCTAGTGAGAAGGACTTGGAACAGACTGCGAGCTTGGGCTTTACAGGCCAGAGTGAAGCTGACGCGAAGGACACCGTTTTCCAAAACTGATGAGGAGGCTGAAAATCAGATGCTGTCTGGTTTGGGTTTTTTACTGGCTGTCAGGCTTAAGGATTCTGGCTGTCTGTCGGCATAATTGAGTGGATTGTCCCTTAGGAGTTTGGTGTTTATGACTTCTGGCTGATAGGGAGCTTCACAACTTGCTAGGAAGACCAAATACATACGATGTTGGAGGCAATCGTGCCTTTTTTGATGCTTTTAAGTATGAGGATGCTATGTGCCCTCCAACAGGTAACGTCTAAAAGGTTTGTTTAATTATTATTATCTTTTCTTGGAGTAGTAGTTCAGGAAAGTGCATGCATATGCTTTATTCTCTGCTGCTGGATTTGCCATAGCGGCATGCTGTGAATGGCTTTTGTTGCTGATTGCTTACTTGTTTAAATACTAAAAGAAAATAGTTCTGCCTGTGTAGAACTCCCTTTGTTTCCTCTGTATTTTTGAGATGCGCTCTTTCAACTGTGGTGCCCGTGGTCAGAATGCACTGAGGCAGATCTTGGCCCCAGTTGTGAAGGAAATAATTGAGGACGAATCGCTCAACATCAAAACGGATCCAGTGGATATTTACAAGTCCTGGGTTAACCAGATGGGATCTCAGAATGATGAGGCCAGGTATGGAAGCTGTTGCTACTGTTTTTTCCTACAAGTTGCTCAGCTGCTTTGCATTGCTCTGTTAATCGTTCCAAACCATCCCTGGATTCACTGTATGCATCTGTCCAATTGATACCAGCTTTTTTCCATCAGCTCGAGATGGCTTTCTTCTGAATGGTATAAAGATCATCTTGTGACAGGGGTGTTGAGACTATTAGAAGTGAATCTCATTAAGAGATAGGCCAAAAAAGCCCCAAAGCATTTCTTCTGTGTTAACTCATAGATACAGATGCCGTAGATAATACTCTTCCAAGCCAATCTCTGCCCACAACTCGGGCAGGCTGCCCAAGGAGGCTGTGGATGCCCCATCCCTGGAGGCATTCAAGGCCTGGCTGGATGTGGCTCTGGGCAGCCTGGGCTGGCGGTTGGTGAACCTGCACGCAGCGGGAGGTTGGAACGAGATGAGCATTGTGGTCCTTCTCAACACAGGCCGTGTTCATAGAATCGTAGCAGGCAGCTGTTCCTGTCTGCCCACGAGAAGGTTTCATCCACTTGGTCATCCTGGTTGGTTGGCCTGTAGATCCCCCGCTACGTCATCTGTCCCTGTCCTCCCTTTAATCTGTGTCTATAAACTCTTGATCGGCTCCCATCCGTCCCCAGTCAGAGTTCTGTGTTTCTTCCAGTGCTTGATGTTCACCAGATTTTGAGGCTTCTGTTGTTGGTTGTTTTTGTTTTGTTTTTAACACACTTCAAGGGAAGTGGTGGAAAAGCAATGCTATGAAGTCAAAGACAACTCTCCCAGCGCAGCACGCTGCGTGAGTTACTATCTTAACACTGCAATGTGCAGCTTGTGTTTTCACTGATTTATTTGCGACCTGAGGTACTACTGCGTATCGCAGGTGACCTTCTTGACTCTAGAGAGCATGTCTGCATGTGGTACAGAAAGATACAGTTTAGAGTTAGCTGGGCCTTTTCTCACAGTGACTGCTGCAGGGACAGCAGAGGACATGAGAAGTCCTTTGCTCTTTCAGTGCTAGAATTCTAATTGAAGTGAACGTGCAGCCCTTTGCAGCCAGGTGAGCGTGGACCTGTTTCTGTGTCAAGCCAAAAATTCTGCCTGGCACTGACAAAAGTCTATTAGGCTGAGGAGTGCTCACCTTCACATCTGACTTTTCCAAATAGCAAGTTGCCGTACAATGTTACACCTGAACAAGCTCTTCATCATGGTGAGGTGAGGACACACCTGGATGCCTCAATCCGAAATGTGAAGGCAGTGACAGACAAGTTCCTGTCTGCCATCGTTGTTCAGCTGACAAAATCCCGTAAGCCTGGTGTGTCACCGCATTATCCTGCAGCAGTTAATAGTGGGTTCATCCGTGAGGAATTCTCGCTTGCCTTTTATTTCCTTCGAAGTTACGGAATGCGTTTCATGGCCAAGGTACTGAAAGACTCCCGGCATGACAAGTTTCCTGATGCTGGCGAGGATGAGCTTCTGAAGGTAAGGAGCTGAGCAGCTCTGTGAATAGTTGTCTGCCACGCTGACTGCAGCAGATGCATCTCAGTGTTCTTTGTTGGGTGTACGTGTGCAGAGAAGTTTAAAAGCTGCAGTTTAAGTAGACAGGCTATTTGTTGTTATGGGTATAAAGTACTTTGCACTGTGCTTTGGATTGCTGGATACATGTTTGTCAAAGGAGACATAATACAGCATTCAGAAGAAGTCACCCTATTGCTTTTCCATTTGCTTTTAACATCTTGGGCATTGTGCCCCCGAGGTTTCTTGACTTTGGGATGCTGTTGCTGCTGAATGGTGCACCTTGGTTTTGCTGGTGTTATCTGAGTCAGTTGCTCTTTTTTTAAAGAGACAGTGCCAAGTTAGAAAGGTCCGTGTGCAAAATTCTACTATTCTCACTTCCCTTACAATATTCTAGGGCATTACAGTAGCTGCACCAAAGTATATGGTGTCATTTTTCATGATGTGTGGGCAGTTTTGTATTGTACATCTCTGTACTTTTGGAGAACGAAAAGGATGTTGGTAGTAAATGCTTCCAAATGAGCACAGCATTGTGGCTTTCATTGGAATTGTCCTGGCTTTTGTTATTTTAAAGGTCTTTCTGTCTGTGAGTGCTCTTCTTCTTAATAAAACAGAGTGGATTTTACATTACTTGCCACAGTCTCTTTAAGCTTTTCTGTCCCTGCTTCATTACAAAGTAATTACCAATCTGAATGCCATTTTCTTCTCTCTTCTGGTTCTGTGCTTTCCCGTTCTGAGGCATCGATTCTTTCTGTGCAGGTGAATTCATTTTTTCCATCTGTAAATTTAGGTGGAAAGCTGCAGTTTTTATTAATCCTTGTGGAAACAATGTCACGGTCCATGCCGCGCTCAGAACTGCAGCTGTGTGCGGTGACTGCCTGTAGATGCATTAGGGCCTGAAACTACTCCTACAGTGTACTGTTCTTGTTTTCCTACTACATGTTTTACTATTATCAACATGATTTCTCTCACAAATGTGTTTCTTGTGACTGGTAGTGAACAGTTTTGTCGGTTGTGACCATGTGCCGTCATCTGGGATAGTACAGCAAGAGCTGAAACAGCTGTCAAAACCATGACCTCTCTGAAAGCAGTTAATTTCTGGGGCAGCTTAGCAATGGCGAAGCTTCTTCTTTCTGTTTTTGCCATTTCTTCACAGCTCTGATCTCTCCTGTGCATTCAAATCGCACGTGAAGCAGGAGAAGCCCAGATTCTGTGACTTGGCTCTGCGCAGATTGATGTGAAACACCAGGAAATACTGAAGTATGTGGCATGGGAACTTTTGCTGCATGTCAGCGTGTGGGGCCAATGCCTTTTTGTTGTGGGAATTACTGCAGGCAAATATCCAATGCGGTTTAGAAGAACATGGATGAGCACGTGGATAACGGGATGTCTTTATCTTTGGGGCCTCAGCGTTCATTGCTGCTCACTTAGCTGGGTGAATTGGACTTCTTTTGAAATGTCAAATACGGCTCATCTTCGGTACTTCTGAGTTTCTTACTTCTGGATTAAATGTTTCTGAGTTCCTCTCAGTTGTTTTTAACTGGGGATCTGTAGCTAAAAACGTTGCTGATTAATCAAAGAGGTATTCTGAGAGAGAGAGAAGTGCTCTGGAAAAGGGGCAGAAAGTAGCTGCTGTTTTCTCAGCTCAGCTCCTTGGTTTGCCACGCTTCACCATTTTTGCTTTGTTGGAGATGGTGGTCAATTCTGCACACCTGTGTTAAGAATTAGCTCCTATCCCTTAATGAGACTGCAGTACCAGGTTTCTCTGTAGTGTAGTTGTTCTGCCTTCTGTTAGACTAAGCTTGGTTTAATTCTGAGAGTAACTTTTACGCTTGTATGAGCAATTCTTTGGTAACTTGTAAAAATATATAGACAGGTGGTATTGAAAGTTAAATTTGAAAACCTTTGTGTGTAGGAATATCTGCAGTTGTGTTGTTCTGGAACTGGTAGTGGTCAGTCTTACCACTTGTATGTTGACAGTTGTGCATTTATTTAGTGTATGTATGTATGTTACAGTGTGAAACTAAGATTCTTTGGGACAGCACGTGCTTGTTAATGGCAGCGCAGTAGACCCTGCATCTTGAACGGGGCCCACAGTTCACAGGAAAGTAATTTGTCAGAACTCACTCAGAGTAGTTTCAGTAAAACTCAGTGGAGGTCTGTGCCATTGGCTTTCCACATGTTTTTTTCTCTCCTCAACTTGTCCTAGATTGTTGGCAACTTACTCTATCACCGCTACGTGAATCCAGCCATGGTTGCACCGGATGCATTTGACATAATGGATCTTTCAGCTGGAGGGCCGCTGACTACAGATCAACGAAGAAACCTTGGTTCTGTTGCAAAGATGCTGCAGCACGCTGCGTCCAGTAAGATGCTCATGGGAGACGGTGCACATCTGAGCATCGTGAAGGAATACTTGTCACAGTCATACCAGAAATTCAGGTAGAAGACTTCAGCTGATTGTGTTGAGGAGTTTGGCAGAGGACAATGTTGCAAACCAAAAGGAGTGATGAATTTGAAATGTAATAAATTCCATCTCTGTCAAAAAGGAGGTCTGTTGAAAATGAGAGATTGCCCTTTGGGCTTCCACAATCATTGATAATAATGACATATAAAATACGTAGCTGGAATTTACAAACTAGATATAGTATATTAATGAGCTGGTCAAAACAATTGGCTTTGCCATATAAGCCTCCAGAGTAAAGGCTGTTTTTCTATGTGTTTATTATGATATTCTGGCCATTGAAAACTAGAGTGTGCATGTGTTCTTTCCTATATGCACCCTAGTTCTCTGTATGCAAACTAGATGGCACTTTGGATTAAACCAGACTGGAATTCAGTTGTTTGTGTAAGAAGATAACTCTTGAATGAAGAGCTTCTTTATGTCTGTCATCTTTTGTAAGAAAGAAAACTGGAAATGGCTGGGAGTGAGGATTATTCTTGCAGCTGAGACAGAAGGATGGGTGCACAAGGTCATTCAGTCCGTAGACTTGTCCTGCAGATGCTTACAGTGAGCTGATGCCAATATGGCCAGTACCAATAAATGGCCAGTACCAATAACTGAATCTTCTAGATGGCTTTTGATGTGATAAGCTATAGCTTGTCCAGCTGTAGTATGCTTGGGAACCATGGTTTAAAGAAGAACAGCTGCTGGGATGCTGATTACCTTTTTCTCCTTTTTCTTTTCTTTTTTTTTTTTTTTTTTTTCTAAAGATGCTTTTTTCAGGTTACTTGTGAGGTTCCTGAATTGCGGGATCAATTCAATATTGATGAATATTCTGGCTTCCTTCCTTGTCTATCCCTTCTGCAGAGCTTATAGCCATCAATCTCAACGCTCCAGTCATGGGAGCAGTCCCACCATGTTTCAGTAGCAGCAGCTAGATCATAGTTAGCCTGGTGCACAATGGCTACCAGTTCCTCCTGCTTGTTGCTCATGCTGCGTGCATTGGTATAGATGCACTTGAGCCGAGTCATTTGCCTCACTCCCAGCTCTAAAACCGTTCCCCTAGGCTCTTCTCTTGTGAGGCCCTTCCCCCGTCATAATTAGTTTATTGCACAGGAAGAAAAACTTGATGTCTGTGCCAAGGGAGACGTACACCGCACTTGCGCTGCCTGGACGATTTGGAAACTGGAAATTCTGGGGTGTGCTGAAGCACACCCTCTCAGGTCAGTCTAAGCATACGTAGAGTAGACCTGTCTAGCCAAACAGGTCATAGACAGTTAAACCCATTCTGTTGGGAAATACTCTCTCCTTCTAAGTACCTTTAGAACGTGAGTTTCTTCAATTAATTACTCAACTCATTTGCTTTTCCTGAATGATCCTAAGTTCTTTTCTCAGGCTACATCTGTACTCTGCTCAGTCCAAGGAGAAATCCCTGCCCGCAGATGCAATGACACAGCATGGCTCACAACCTCATTTTTCATTGCTTACTCTTATGGTAGCTGCCATCCATGTCCACCCTGCGTATTCTCAGAGCTCTTCTGGAGTCCATGGGGCAGACTTACGGTTGAACTAAAGGGAATTTTTTCATATTGCTCTAGCTCCAGATGATTATCCCCAGTATCATTATATTAAAAAAAAAAAAAAGGCGTTTTGAAGTAGTGTGATATATATTCTGTGCCTCAGAGTGTGGCACGTGTGGCATGAGAGAGTTTTGAGGCCACAAAGACTGCCCAGACAGCATCAGAACGGTAAGAGCAGAGAGCTATAGGTGATGCAGCGCTATTCGTGCCACCTGCAGGAAGCGGGAGCTGGAACAAAATATGGCCAGAAGAGTGATCAGGTTGCGTTTGGTAAGGAACTATTTCATTAGTTCTAGAACTTTGACAAAATGTATATTCAGGATGATGATCAGCATGCCAGGTGCTGGGACCATGCCGAAAGAGAAATGGTCTGGAAACGTTGGTGCAATTTGAAATATATCCCCTTCCACAAAGCCCTCAGATGCATGCTGCAACTGCATCCAAAGCAAGCCAGAGCCCTGTGCTTGTTGTAGCCGGAGCTATCGGTGCCAGGAGTTGCTGCTGTGTTTGCAAGGACGTTGTGTCAGCAGTCAGTGGGGTTGTTTGATGGCAATGAAACAGCTGAATGGTGTACCTCAAGACTAAGAAAAAAGATGGTAGTGGTGACTGTGTGTCTAAGTATAGATAGCTTGATAGAGATATATAGGACTCCAGAGTGGATTTTGCATAGGCCCTGCGCTGCAAGGTACGCTGTTGGGAAGCAATGTCCATCTGCCGGAGGGCAGGAAGGCCCTGCAGAGGGACGGCCTGAGGCCAGCCGTACGAGGCTGCCCAGGAGCAAGCGCTGGGTCCTGCGCTGTGGTCATGGCAACCGCATGGCAGCTTCTGCAGGATTGGGCTGAGGTAGAATTCCAGCCGCCCGCTGATTCTAGAATGTTGGGGTGTGTGATGGTGGAATCTTCTGGTCCTGTGACATGGTCTTGCCTCCCCACCCTGTCGTCATGGCGGAGCAGCCTGGTGGCCCTTAGTGATGTCACAAGCGGCTGGAATGAGGGGAGGAGCAGTGCGTGCTGCGTCCCTTCATTGGAGCGCTTGAGCTCTGCGTGAGTAGCTCGCTTGTTGCCCTTGTGCAGCGACTGAGTGCCTTCGTTTTCACCCCGTCTTGTGCAGCATCTTGTAGGTAAGCTGAGACAGGGCGTGGGATGGACGGGTGGGCAGTGAGCTGTTGAGAACTGCTGGCTGGTGGAGCTCCTAGCAGCTCACACTGCTTACTCTTGTCCATCAGACGTAACTTTCACCCAGTACCTGCATTCCCAAGCGATCCACAAAGATGGCATTTGTCTCGTGGCTTTTCCCTTGTCATCTTTGCTACATTGTGCAAGCTCACAGACCTGTTCCTTCTCTCTCCTCTACCCGCTCCCTTGGTGCAGCTTTTGCTCGTGGAAGAACAGAGCAAAGTGACAAGAAACAGCTGCGAGTTCAAGACACTTGTCTACGTTGTTCTGATCTCCTGCCAGGTAGGTGCCACGCTTTGTCCCCCCACGTGGTTGACCAGCACTGTGTCGCACCATGTTTGGTAACACAGCCTCACCCAGCTTTGATGGGACACTGGTCCCGTGTGGGTTTTTTCCCTTCCCCTCCAGCTCCACCCTCAGAAGGATGCTGTGTGTGGTGCTGTGACCAGCTGGTCTGAAGGAAACCAAACCCTTAGGCAACGAGCCCTAGGCCCAGTTTGTGCCGAGCTGCACAGCGTGACCCAAGGTCACAAGCACGCACGCTTGGGCTGTGTGAGTGTGCCCAGCAGCTGTAGGGAGCACAGCAGAGATGCAAGCAGAGGAAATCCTTGATGTGCGGGGCTGCAGCAGGTGCCGGTGGTGAGGCTGCTGGGAGCCGTGGCCGGGGAGCAGATGCACCTGCAGCAATGATTCCTCTCACTGCCCTGCTGCTGCGCTGTCAGAGCGCCCTGGGCGAATGCATCTGCGGCTTTGTGCCAGTCCCCATCTGCTAGCAGAGGGACAGCTGCTTGGTCAAATGCTGCCTAATGGGCTGTCCCATTTGAACGGAGTGAACAGAGTGGTTGCTTCTAGAGCACCTGCCTGTGCCAGAGGATAGCCAAGGGTAGTTCTCCAGTAGTCTCTCAATACCGTGGTGTGTGAAGAGAGAAAATATGAGCGTGTTTCTCTTCAGTTCCAGCTTGTCGTGCGTGCTGTGATGGGCGTCGCGTGCAGCGAGATCAGCTGTGGGCCTGACATCGCACGGATGGAGGTAGAGTATGGTGCTCTGATTGGTCTTTGTTCTCTGACTTGAGCCAGCAGAGTGAGCTGCAGATGTGCTCTCCTGCTTTTCAAGAGAGAGCGAATCCTTGCGGCTCTATCAGTGTCACTGAAAAGCTGCCTTAAAGGCTTTCTTTCCTTGCTGCGGGCATGTTCTTAGCCTTGCCGTTCCTTCTTGTGTGCCTATGATAAGGACCGAGTGCATTTCCTGCAGCTTTCTCTGCTGACATGCTCCTCAGCCTGAAATCCTCCTCGTTTGCCCTCAGCTCCTCACCGTGGCCTGTGCTCTCTGTTTCAGGCTGAGAACAACGGGAAGCCCCCGCTGGTCCGTGAGGAGTCATCTCTTAATATCCCAGCTATTGCTGCTGCCCACGTTATTAAGAGATACGTTGCCCAGGCACCGGATGAACTCTCCTTGGAGGTAAGCAGTTAAGGGCGTTCCTTGTTGTCATGCACAGAAGAGTATAAGGCGTGAACGCATCAGGAATATTCTCAGACACCTTCAGAGTGTTTGGTGAGGTGAAGCCCGGAAGATTCAGTTCCAGATTAGACTTGCAGTGGGTTGGATGCAGGGAGGAGTTCAGCCATCTCTAAAATATGGCTGTATTTGGCATTGGAATCTTCTGATCAAAGAGCTACTGCCCAGTGTGGTAGCCTTGTCTCTGAGCAATGGCAGACCAGTGTATGGAGTGTGCAGATCTGTTCAGGATCTGTTCCGCTGACTTATGCCTGCGGTTTAATTGGAGCTCTCCCTTTGGCCAAGAGCCTGCTGCTTCTGAGAACCATTTCATACTGAACAGCTGAATTCTGTATGTTGTGTATTGTAGTGACTCTTCTACCTCCACGTTCAGTTGTACAACCGCAAATGCCTGAAGAGCTGCACTGGTGCAATGGCTCTCGAGCTTGACGATATTGGGCAGTGCAGAAGAATGCAGTCATTTGAGCTGCGCTTTCCTCCCAGCCGTGCTGAAGCTGGGATTGACGTTGCAATCTCTTGCAGGTGGGAGACCTCGTGTGCGTCATCGATATGCCACCTCAGGAGCTGAGCCCCCGCTGGAGAGGCAAGCACGGCTTTCAGGTAGGCACAAGCTTCAGACGTGAGAGCGCAACTTCGGTCGAGGCAGGAATCTCAGCTTAGAGCTGCCCTGCCTGCACAGCATGGCTCCACATGGAAAATGGTTTCCCTGTGTTGGTGTCAGGGGACTTTGCCTTTTGCTGTGGGCTTAGGCCAGAGCTGAAAGTTGGTCTTTGTAGCAAACTGTCTCCTCCATTAACTTAGAAAGAAGAGCCCTCACAACATGCATCAGGTCACGGCCACTGAACCGCACCTTTGGAAATGCAGCAGCTAGGACACGTGTTTCAGTGTCTCTGAGCACTTGTGCTTGCACCCATGCAGAAGGTGAAGTCAGTGTCTTTCAGGAAGTCGCTGCCTGTCAGCTGAGATGAGGCAGGGTAACAGAGCCTCTGCGTGCTTGCTGCTGCTGCTGGCTGCCGAACGCTGGGTAGCTCAGAGCTGGGGATGGCAGCTGCATCTCAGTCCGCAAGCAGAAAGTTCATAGGCTGTGCTAACTCAGATCTAGCTGCATCAATCTATCATAATCTATAGCTTCTGTATGAAGTCTTTCCCTTCGGGCACGCTTGAGATTTAGGGGTGCGTAGCATACTTGTCCTTTCCCCGCTCTATATGCAGTTACATGGATAATTGGCTGCCAGTTTTGAATAATTATTAATTTTAAGCAGGCCATTTTTTGTTTGATTGTCTTACGGAGCATCCGGCAGGCACGTTATGAGGAAAATGTGATGTTTGAACAGTTCAGGCCTGAGAAACGCTGCCTTCAGTATCGCACCTCTCTTCTTCTTCTTGTTACAGGTTGGATTTTTCCCCAGTGAGTGTGTGGAACTCATTAACGGAAAAGTCCCGGAGAGTCTCATCAATTCAGTGCCAAAGCCAGGTACGATGATCCATTTGATGGTGCAGGGAAGCAAAATGGAGTCTTTTTTGGGTGTGTTCCGTGTTTAATACCTCCCTTATCCTTCCCACCTTATCCTCTGTGCTGATGATCCTTCATGCATAGCACGGGGCGTATGGCTGGTGTTTTGTAGGCAGCTAGAATGAGGGAAGGCAAAGGCAGTTCTCCTGCAAGTCAGTACGAGGCTGAGAACAGCCAGCGTCCCTGGTTCCCTGGGGAAATCCTAAAATGCTTGTAGAATAGCTTGGGAATGGAAGGGAGCTCAAGGATCATCAAGCTCCAAGCCCCCTGCCTCAAGCTGGGCTGCCAACCAAGCTCCACATTTAATGTGGGACTGGACCAGGCTGCCCAGGGCCCCATCCAGTCTGGCCTTGGACTCCTCCAGGGTTGGGGAAAATCCATTTTTGTACGCACTTGCTCATCATGTTCTTCCCGTTCTGAGGTGCTCTGTAGAATGTGTTGTGCTCGGCCTCGTCCAACGGAGCCAAGCCTAAAATGAACTGGTTTCTTCCTTTTGTTGTGCAGTGCCAAAGAAGCGCGGCAAGCTCCTCACCTTCCTTCGTTCCGTGGTGAAGGCCCGCCCAAAGCAACGGAAAGAGCGGGAGGTGGAGAAGGAAAGGGTGTTTGGCCGTGACCTGGGAGAGCATCTTCTCCACTCTGGTCGTGATGGTAAGGGACAGCCCATTCCTGAGAGCTTCCCTGTTTGGGAACCTAAAGATGAAAGGGAGATGGTATGTAGCAAGGGGCAGGTTGATACCAGTGGAGAAACGGGGAATGGGAGTTGACAACTGAAAGATCAACTGAGTAGGTGATGGCTGCAAGGTAAATGCTCCCAAGGGACAAGCACATTTGTATTTGCTTAAAGCAAAGCCTGTAAGCCAATCCCATGGTAGCCTGAAAAGAAAGGAAGCCTTTTGGCCAAAGAGAGTGTCCTGCATCAGTTTCCCGCTCCTTCCGGGCGTGAGATTTTCCACCTCCATTCCCATGGGAGCTGTGATGGGACTTGCAATGTCTGCGGCTTCCCCGGAATTACTTTCTCCAGGCTGATTCCTAGGTCCTGGCATTTCTGGAATGCAAAGAACGCATCTCTGTCCAGTTTCCTCAGCAGCTCCTGCAGAGGTGTCTCTGACAGCTGTCCCCTTCAAGGAAGAACTAAGCAGTAGCCTGGCTGGGCTTAGTGGATGGGATGTGACGGGAGCGCAGCCTGAGCCAGGACTTGAAGAAGGAGCTCCGGTAACCGCCGGCACGTGTTCTTTAGTCCCCCAGGTCCTCCAGAGCTGCGCCGAGTTCATCGAGCAGCACGGCGTGGTGCAGGGGATATACCGCCTGTCCGGCGTCGCGTCCAGAGTCCAGAGACTGCGGTAAGAGTGCTGCGACTGACAGACACAGCTGCCAGCAGGGGCACGTGCCCTGTTGCGGGCGTTCAGAGGCCTGCGGGCAATGCCTTAGCACAAAGAAAAGGTCTCCTTTGGGAACATCCCATCCAGCACGGCTGACGTGGTGCTGCTGGCCGAGTGTTTGTGTTCTCCTGTACATCAGGAAGCCCTTCCAACTCTTGATTGCATTGGGTGTGGCTTTTGACTTGCTTTCCTCTTTCTCAACCATTTTCGTGTCCTTCTCTGCAGCCAGGAATTTGAGTCTGAGCAGGTTCCTGAGCTGACCGTCCGCGACGTTCACAGCGCGAGCTCCCTCTGCAAAATGTACTTCAGGGAGCTCCCGAACCCCCTGCTGACCGACCAGCTGTACGACAAGTTCTCGGTAAGCACAAGGCAACGCCGTTCCTTTACCTCTTCCCTGGGCCTCTTGGGAGATGGCTGCAGCAGTGCCCCAGCTCCGAGGCCCTTCTTCTGTTATCCCCATGGGGTTTACTCGCATGTCTTTGCCACATCCTGCATGGTGCTGATGCCACTTCTGGTGGCCCCAGGAGGTGGTTCTTTCCATATTCACAATGCTTGCGAGAATTCCTGTGTTGTTTGTTTGTTTGTTTGTTTGTTTGTTGCTATTCCCCAACTATTTCTGGAACGGGAAGGGGATTAATAGCCAAGTGTACTTGGAGATGAATGCCCCCTGCGAGGAGCTGAGCTGCCCAACCAGGCTGTAAAGCAGCCCGGTGCTTGGACTCCTTGGCCGTGGTGGCACCAGCTGCGTGCCGCTATGTTCCCCAGATGCCTCTGGGGAGGCCTAAAGTCTTTCTCAGTGCTGACCAGCAGCGTGCTGTCCCCTTGGTTCCCGACCCTGCGGCAGGTATCTCGCCTGATTTGTGTCTCAATCCCTTTCTGCCCTTTTCCAGGATGCTGTTGGTGCCACTACGGAGGAGGAGCGGCTGGTCAGAATGCGGGACGCCATCCAGCAGCTGCCCGCTCCTCACTACAGGTCAGTGCTGCCCTCAGCCCGCTGAGCTCAGCCCTGCTGCACTTCAGAGGGCAAAGTGCAATTCCAGGCTTTGTCTCACGCGAGCAACGGGATGCCTGGGTGTGCTGAAACACTGCATGGGGTTAATTGATGGGGTCAGTTCCTGGGTACGGGGGCACACTTGGTGCAGCTGATGGCTGTGGCTGTGCTGTGCTGGTGCTGGGTGCTGCAGCGTGGCACTTGGTCAAGTTGGATCTACTTCATCTTCAGTGACAGTAGCAGTAATAACAACTAGTGTGAATTGAGGTTTGCTTTGTGAGTCGCAGCACGGGATGCTGGCTGGTGCTGAACATTTGCCGCTCTTGTTTCCCAGGACCCTGGCGTATCTGATGAGACACTTGGCCTGTTTGTCTGCGAACAGCTCTGTCACCAACATGCACGCTAAGAACTTAGCCATTGTGTGGGCTCCAAACCTCCTAAGGTAAACTTCTTTTTCCGTTTCAACAGAACGCTTACATCTGTTCTCCAGTAAGATAAAGCAGTCCTCCCTTCTTCTGCACCACATGTGCTCTTCTCCTGTAAAATGTGCAGTGAGTGGCTGACAGCAGAGCAGGAGCCTGGACTGTTCTCCAACCCCACGTGGGCACAATTGCTAGATGAGCATTGCTGCTCTCTTGTTTAGATGGGGCTGGTGTGTCCTTGATCAGCCAGGAGAACTTCTTCAGTGGCATCACTGACTGTCCACTGCGGAAGTCTCCGGAGCTCAGTTTGACAGTTTTGGGCTGCAACAGTTCAGACCCGGGGAAGCGATGTTGGCTGAATGACTTCTAAAACCTGCCTTTTCTACAGATCACAGCAGAGCGAGTCTGCCTGTGCCAGCGGGAGAGCTGCCTGCACGGAACTGCAGATGCAGTCAGCCGTGGTGGAATTCATCATCGACCACACAGACGTCCTCTTCTGCTCCACATCTGGACCTGACATCGCAGATGGAGCAGGTGAGTGTCTTCCTCCATTAGCTTCATCTTGATCAGACACCTGGATCAAATGCAGGCCTTCTCCAAGTCCTTTGAAATACACTTTTCCTGTCGAGGGGACAGCAGACTTCTGGGCTTAGGTTAGAATCTGGCACCCTGTTGCTGGATGCTGAGAATGTGCAAGCCCAAACGTGACAAGAAGAAAACCGTCACTGTCATTATGATGTTTTGCAAGCAGGTGAAGCTTGATTAACGTGTGGCAGCAAAGCTTTCTGAGTTCACCGTACCTGCTTTCTAGGGTTTTTGTTTGCCTGTTTCGATACAGGGAGCTGCTCTTAATTATGACTGCGTCCTTTGCCATAGACACACCTCTGAGCACATGGTTGTTTTGAGCTGCTCTTCTTGCAGCGGCTCGGAGAAGCAAATCTGAGAGAAACACAGCAGCTCCCCCGGACCTGTGATGGCCGTAGTGCTGCCGCTTTCTGATCCTGGCTCTCACCTGTGGTTTTCCCTTACAGGGCACAGTTCTCTCTCAGGGCCCCAGTCTGTGCAGGCGTCTTCTCCTGCCACAGAGCTGCTCAGCCTGGAGGAGGCGCAGGCACGGAGGCGAGGCCAGAGCAGCTCTCCTGTGGTTGTGACACAGAGCAGGGACATAGAGGTGGAAGAAGGCCCCACAGCTGTACGGGGGAAATTCCACACAGTCATCGACTTTCCACCTGAAAGGTAAAGAGGACTTCCTTTTCCAGTACCTTATCATCATTGTTTGGGTGGGTTTTTGTGGTTTCTTTTTGTCTTGGTTTTTTGTTGTTTTTTTTTTTCTTTTTTTTTTTGCCCCCATTATTTCTAGTGCCAAAGCTTGCTGAAAGTCAGTTAAACTGATGGTGCCTGAAGTGTTGCAGTGAATCTGCACTCCCTTTGCACTGTGAGACTGAACTCACATTCAGTTGCCCGCCGGGCTGAGTTTAGCCACACAAGGCTGGCATTCCCTCCTTGCTGGGCAGGCAGTCACGAGCTGCATAAAGCCATGCTGACGTCTATCCCGGCCTGTGCTGGCTGTACCTGGAAACATTGGGGTTTTCCGGACTTGAGGGCCACGTGCCTGAATCCAATTCCAGTTGTCCTCGAAGCAGAGCTGTTGGTCAGACCTGCTGGCACGAGAAACTAGACATGGCAGTGAGATGGGGCCGATGAGCTGTCAGTGTCAGAGTCAGAGATGCTTCTGAAGTTCCACGCACGACTCACACCATTCCCTGTTTTCTCTCTCCAGACCAAGTCCACCCAGCAGGATGAAGGAATCACCAGCTGGCTGTTGGTGTTCCTGCTTCAGCCTGGGAAAACCATCCTCTGTGGCCAAACGCCAACCGCAGCGCCGTCCCAGGGAGCCCTCAGAGACAGACGTTGTAGTGCTGGCAGGTAAGGGTGCAAATCCAGCTTTCAACACCCTGCTTCTCAGCAACGTAGAATTCTTGCTGTCAGTGGGCTTGTATCTCCTTCTAGTCTTCCAGCCCATACCTGACACCTTCAGTTCTCCCCTGATCAAGAACCACTTTTGTAATTCAGCTTGGGAGAGTTTGACACCAAGCCCTGTTCATTCTTTCATAGGTGATTCGAGCTCTTGTCAACCGAGCAGAGCTGGAGCAAGTAGCGATGCTGGGCTGTGTGCTTCCACCAATGGAGAGCTGGCAGGAAGCACAAATGGCTGCGGTTCAGCTGACAGTGTGCCGCATAACAACAGTGGCGCACACAAGGAGCTGATCCAAGTTCAAGCCCTCATTTCTCCCGGCTCTGCTGAAGATGCTGACCTGAGCCTGCCAGACACCACAGGCACCAGCCTGGACTGTGACCCGGTGCCTGTGCAGTGCAGCCCAGCCCAAGCAGAGCCTGAGTGCCCCGACAGCAGCACCTCCATACAGGAGCAGGTCAGCACCAGCGAGGAGAAGCAGAGCCTCTTGGAGGGGGGCTTAGAATCGGGCCTCCAGTCCCAGGCACCGGGCAGCAGCACTGAGAGCTCTGAGCCCCTCTCTCCGTGAGCTTTCCACCCAAGAGAGGACGATTGCCATCTTTACCTGGACCTCTCACGCCCTCCTGTCTTTTCCTTTAATAATAAAAGCACACTTGTGCTCACTCAACGCCTTGACTGCCTGAGGAGTTTTCATTCCCGGGGACTGGGATGAATGCAACACACAGCAAAGCACCTCAGCTTGCAACGCTGAGGCTGTGGGGTGCATGAAGCAGAGCTCCAGGTTTGTTCCCGTTTTGTCTGGCTTCGGGATGTCTGCAGCTCCCATTTGGTACAGTAGCAAACCATCTCTAGCATCCTGGATGCTGCTCGTGATAACCCCAAGCTTCCTGCCGGTGGCTTTGTGATGCCTTTCAGGGCTTTTGGAAGCACTGTGATGCCTTGGCTGCTCCCTATCACCTCTCTCCTCCGGCCGCGTCCATTCCTGGCTCCCAACCTCCGAGCTGCCTGCGCAGATCACCTGCAGCCGTGTCCTCATCACGCTGCAGAAGGACGAGCTCATCCTGGCCCGGCCTCTCATTGGTCAGGGGCAGCGCTGTCCCGCCCCTGCCCGTCTCTCATTGGTCAGCGGCAGCGCTGTCCCGCCCCTGCCCGTCTCTCATTGGTCAGTGGCAGCGCTGTCCCGCCCCTGCCCGTCTCTCGTTGGTCAGCGGCAGCGCTGTCCCGCCCCTGCCTGCCTCTCGTTGGTCCGCGGCAGCGCCGCTCCGCCCCCGGGCGTTCGTTGGTCCGCGGCAGCGCCGCCGGCTGCCATTGGCTGAGGCGCCGTGCGCGGGAGCGAACGTTGGGAGCTGGCAGTTGGAGGCGCGGCTCTCCTCCCAGAGCGCCGCTGCAGCCGCCTGTGCTACCCCGTAGGAGACCGCGGCGGCAGCCGGAGCTGTCCGGGCGGCACCGGGAGGGAAGCCGCGGCAGCTCGGGAGCGAGTGCTGAGGACAGCTGTGCCGGAGGTGTGTTGGAGAGCGGTGCCGGGACGGGGAGAGGGGCTGTGGGGGGCTCTAGGAAGCTGCGGGGAGGCGACGGGTGGGGGAGATATATAGCGAGATGTGAGGCTGTAGGCGCCTGTGAGGTGATGTAGGGGTTATGGGGAGCTGCTGGGGGGAGAGGCAGATACGGGGCTCTGAGGGTGGTGTATAGGGAGGTAGGGGGCTGTGGTGGGCCATAGGGTCATATGGGACTATTGGGGGCTGTTGGGAGCTGTAGGGAGGAAGGAATATGAAGCTGTAGTGCATTGTGGGGGGACTGTAGGCGTGGATATGTAGATTTCTATAAAAAATGAAGCCCCTGTTTTGGGCTGCATTGCAAAAGGGGTGACCAGCAGGGAGAGAGAGGTGATTGTCCTCATCGACTGAGCTCCTTTGAGGCCTCATCTGCAGCGCTGCATCCAGGCCTGGGGCCCGCAGCACAGGAAGGACGTGGAGCTGTGGGAGCGGGTGCAGAGGAGGCACTGAGATGTCAGAGGGCTGGAGCAGCTCTGCTGTGAGGAGAGGTTGAGGGCAGTGGGCTTGTTCAGCCTGGAGAAGAGTAGGCTGCGGGAGACTTCATTGTAGCCTTGCAGTACTTGAGGGGAGTGTATAAGCAGGAAGGGAGCGGCTGTTTACGAGGGTGGATGGTGATAGGACAAGGGGGAATGGTTTTAAAGTGAGACAGGGGAGGTTTAGGTTGATATTAGGAGGAAGTTTTTTGCGCAATGGGTGGTGCCACACAAGAACAGGTTGCCCAGGCATCAATGATTTATAGGCTGGTTCGGCCCTTATTTTTGTTTTAACTAATGAAGTGCTGGAGAAAGTTTTGGGAAAGTTTCAGGTTGAAGAGTTGGTAAAGCTGTGACAGTATGTAGATGATTTGCTGGTTTGTGGAAAAGAGGAGTCTAAAGTAAAGGAGACTGCAAGTGAAATTGTGAAGTCGTTACTTGTACTGTATGTCTTCAGTGCATTATTTTCTGAAAGTGTGCACCCAAGCAGAGATGTAAGGGATCGTGTGCCTTCAGAGCCTAGAAAAATGTGTCCAGTTTCAGCAAAGTAGGTCTTGGGCACTGTGGTGGATGCATATGTCTGTAATGGGTGTAACATACTGTGACTTGGTTGCGTTACTGTGACTAATTGAAGTGGCTTAAGGAAAGGCTGTTTTCTTCTGTTTGTTTATTCCCTTTGCTGAGCTATTTGCACGGAATGAGCTGATGTTGTTGTTGCTGTGGGGTGTGATCAGAAGGATGGGAAAGCGCAGTGTTTGTGTTCAGATGAGGTTATAGCAGGGCTATGTCAGACTATCGTGGATGTTCTTTAAGTAGTTTGAGGCTCCTGGCACATGGAAAATAATCATGACAGCTGGCTCTGTCTTCTATCGAGCTCTTAAAAATACTGCTTGAGATAACAGCAGGTGAGATGAAATGCTGAGCAGCATGGGGCTTGTGTCTGCCTTCAATAATTCTTTTCCTAGGCAGTGTGTGTTAAATTTTGTTGTATGGACTGTGACAGAAATCTGGATTGCTCCGTGAGGTGTTAAAACTAGCTTACCTGTTGACTACTGACATAAGGCTTAGTTGATTTGAGCTATGGAACTTTCAGCTCTTTTTTTAATGGCTGTTTCTAGGTATCAGATAGCAAATAAAACGTAGATCACAGTGGCTGGATTTGTTTTAATCAGGTGCTTCTGACACCATGCAAAACTCTCTTCTGGAGAAAGTTCCAGAAGCTTTCAGTGTTTAATTCTGGCTGTACAATAGCAATTAGTTCAATTTA
Source organism: Tetrao urogallus (assembly GCF_951394365.1). Lineage (NCBI taxonomy): Eukaryota > Metazoa > Chordata > Aves > Galliformes > Phasianidae > Tetrao > Tetrao urogallus. The sequence goes on along the minus strand of NC_136813.1, from coordinate 13,269 downwards.
GAACACATGAAAAGCAAGCTGATAGGGATCTGGTTCCAGGTGGTTTAAATTACAAGAGGGAGATAGTGCAGGTGTAGTAAGTAGGAGGTTACCTTCAAAGTGCCTTCCTGGTTCTCCGTGCTGCTTGATGTTTATTTACCCATTTGTGCTGTGTTCAAGCGCAAGCACTGTAGGGTGTAGAGAACACTGTAGAATGCCTGGTGCTGCCACGACCAGTCATAGATACTGGAAGGAAAAGTTGTTATGAACTACCGATGGAAAACATGGACAGTTGTGAGGCTTCATCTTGGCAGAAGTTGGTGAGACAGTCCTCTGATAATCAGACAAAAGGTAAACTGGTTTAAAGATGAGTCTTACTTTCAAGAGGGCCTTGTGTGGTCTGGTTGTTTACAGTAATGCAGGACTAGTTGGGTAAACAACTGATTGGAAAACCTGTAAGGGAATTAGGTTGTTTTTTTTTAGGTTAGGGTTCTTCCTATTGAATCCAGTACAAGTGCCTGCATGACTGGGAGCCCAACTGTCTGCCGCGGTTGTTCTCATGCTGCCTCTCTGATGTGCTGCCTCTTGAAACTGCTAGGGCTGGCAGCAGCGACCAGCACTAATGCTGCAATTAGAATGGGCGATGCGGAGAAGACTGTGGCAGAAATGATGAAGCCAGAGGCCCAGCTAGCAGAGGTTTATGCATTTGCTGCCGATCTTTATCCCAAGGAGCTGGCCGCCTTGCAGCAACAGCCATGATGTAAGTAATGCATTCTGATGCCTGTGAATTGATATGGATCACCACCAAATCTGCCTTGTCTGTTTCACTAAATGGGCCTGTCTTGAGTGTTTGTAGAACTGCCTTGATGCTTAGTCTGTTCTGACGTGATGCTTCATCTTGAAGTCTTGAGCTACTCGGCACTGTGAGATTCTAGCCATAGTTTTGAAGAGCAAGTGTAATTGATCTGTATTCCCCTTTGTATGCAGGGTAACCTCACCCATGCAGAATTATCTGTTGCTGTAGAGATGCTCTCTTCTGTGGCTGTGATGATCAGGGCTTTGGGTTCAGGGGATGTGAGTGCAGTATGGAGACAACTGAGCAATCCTGTCCCAGGGCTGACAAGCACTGAGGATGAGAACTGTCAGAGGTGAGTGTTTGGAAGGTTCGTGTCCGTCTTTGATGTTGCTTGCATTCCCGAGAGGTTTGGTTTTCTTTTCTTCCCCTTATACTTCAGGTTCTTTCACTGCTGACTCCAATATTAGTTTATTCTCTCTCGGTTCTTGCATCTTGTCTTTGCATTCCCCGTTTCTTACTAATCTGCTCTGAGTACCGTCTCTCAGACCTTTATCAAGGTTTCACGACAAAGCTATGTTCTGGCCCTACAAGGTTCTCAATTGCACTAGGCCTGTTCCTGCCCTGTGTTTTTTGTCTGAAAGTGTCATGTGGTGTTTTAGTGCTTTTCTGGATGGTTTTGCACTGGAGCTGACCACCTTGCTCACGGTCTTTTGTCTTTTTCCTATTCCTTCTTTCTTTCGTATATGTCAGTTTTAACCCTTGTGTTACTTCTTCCATTTTGTGTTTAGTTCTCATTGCTGTCTTGTGTGTTCCCTGGCCAGTTTTTCATGACGTGATACTTGCTGGTTTTGATTTTTGTTCTTTGACAGATGTGTGGACGATGTGATGAAGCTGAAAGCTCAGATGCGTGCAGAAGAAAATGAGTTTATCACGTGGAATGATATCCAGTCACGTGTGGATCGTGTGCACTTAGCTGTGCATGAAGAACATGGAAGTAAGTTTTGCTTGATTAGTGCTAGACTGATCCTAGATCATCAGGTGTGCTAAAACTAGGTGCATGCCAACGAACAATCTTGTTGCTTGATTCGTATAGACTGAGATAGTTGCCTTTTGCCACTGCTTCTTGTGTAGCTGAGTTGCCCTGAAAAGGCTGTAATCTAGAGAGGCTTAAATGTTATGTCAGAGCCTGGAATCTTGACTAACTTGCTTCCTGGATCTGCACATAGACACGGGCTTCCTGTGTGGCTTCAGTTCATCTGATCACGTGACCCGAACAAGTGCACGCCACGTGCATGCGTGCACCAGAGCACTAGTTTTGCAGCCTTGTATTTGTGAGGCATCACAGCAGAAGCCTGGAAGTTCATGTAGTCCAGCTCCTTGTTTCTTGTAACACTCCTATAACCCCTAAAACAATAGAGACAACAGGGAACCCAAACCATCAACCGTAAAACGCAGAGAATTTTATAATGACATCAGTTGACATCTTATGGCATAGTTTTGGTAGGAAACTTTTTAATTCTTTCACCTGTTAGTGTTTCATAGAATCATAGAATGGCCTGGGTTGAACAGGACCGTAGTGATTGTCTAGTTTCAACCCCCCTGCTGTGTGCAGGTGGCCAACCACCGGCCCAAGCTGCCCAGAGCCACATCCAGCCTGGCCTCGAGTGCCACCAGGGATGGGGCATCCCCAGCCTCCTTGGGCAACCTGTTCCAGTGCAAATATGTTCAGTTTCTTGTGTGCCCCTGTGCATGGATACTTCTTATCTAGTGTCAGAGGAAGTCCTGAAGCTATAGCGACGTGTAACCTTCTGCTGTCCTGAAACTTGGTTTCAAATTCAAGAATGCTTTCTAATGAGGAGCTGTAACATATTGTTGTTTCACAAGGGTAGTCTTTTTCTGCCGCTGTTGGCTAATTAATCAAGGATAATTACTGCTTGTCCTCTGTGCCTTTTCCTGAGTCAAAAGTTGCCGTGTCTGTTTTCCTTGGTTCTTCATGAGATGGAGTAGTGTCAACCGTAGTGTGTGTGTTTTTGTAAGAAAGGTCTTTCTTTTCCTACTTTCCCCCCGCTTTCTCTCATGGGGAGAGCAGCATGCCTAAAGGTGTGCATACTGTGTGTGTACACACTGTAGGAGGAAGCAAGCAGTCTGTGCCATAGTCTGCGCCGTAGTCTGCCTAGGTGACGGGGAGTTGTCAGATGAAGGACAGAACAAATGCAGGCATTCTATGGGCTAAGATAATACTGAGAGGGAAATGCAAGTGATGCTGAGACAAAACATAGAATCCTAGAATCACCAAGGCTGGAAAAGGCGTAAAAGATCATCCAGTCCAACCGCTCACCTATTCCCAATAGCTCCCACTAAACCATGTCCCTCCACACAACATCCAGCCTTTCCTTGAACACCCCCAAAACAAAACATGCTGTTACGGCCTAGACATCACTGTGAAAAGATACTCTGAACACACCTGGGTGCTTTCCTGTGCAACCTACGTTAGTGAGCCTGCTTCTAGTGAGGGGTTTGGTCTACATGATCTCCAGAGGTCCCTTCCAAGCCCTGTGATGATTTTTGTGGATCTGTGATGCTCTAAATGAACTGCCCAACAGTTCAACTTAAACAAATTTCATCTAGTTATTGGTGATGTGGAAACTTAAGGTGAAAGATCTGGCGCGCTAGCAGTCATGGAAGCAAGTAATAGTTAATGTTAGATCTTTTAATAGAAGGCCTACAATTAGGTATTTCTGTGTGTTAGGCTGTGAAATCACTAGTAAAGTAGAATAGAGAACAGTAAGAACAAAAAAATCTAGCACTACCGAATGAGGGAAGAGGAAGAGGAAGAATGGACTGACATTTTGAGTGGGTTTTGTTAAGTGTTCTCTGCAGCTCATTGCTACTACTTGGACACGTTTCAAATTTTGAATTTCAAGTTTTCTGTCAAGAAAGAAATAGAGAAAAAGCATAAATTGGACAATGCTTAGTTGTTGTTTGCTATCTTACTGTATGTTTCTGTGTAAAAACAGTGGAGTCCTGCCTGCAGTCTCTCTTAGCGTGAGAGATAAATAGAAGTGTATATTGGAAGCCAGTTTGATGGCATACGTCTGAGAACAGAAGTAGGTATGTGAATATGTAAAATGTACACAGAGCTGATTTTTGCTAAACATCATTTAGAGGTGATGACAATTGATGTGGAAGAATAAGGACAATTCAGAATGACATGAATATGTTTCACCGCGTTCTTGAAAGCCACGGTTAGAAAACAATTCAATGGCCCCGCTTCACAGAACAAGTGAAATGGTGTGCGTTTAAAAAATAGAGTGCAGGACAGAAAGAATTCTAATGGTAGTCTTGGTCCACTACCAGCTGTGACTTTGAATAATGTGTGAAAGGAAGGCTTTCTGTAGATCTTCATACTGTTCTTGAAGTATGCCTCTGTGCACTGCTGTACATAACAAGTTTCATGGAATCACGGGACATCCCAAGTTGGGAGCGACTCACGGGGATCATGGAGTCCAACTCCTGGCTCCGCTCTGGACCGCCTAAAAATCAGACCGTATGCCTGAGAGCATTGTCCAAATGCTTCTTGAACTCTGGCAAGCTCATTGCTGTGCCCGCTGCCCTGGGGGAGGCAGTTCCAGTACGGGACCACTGGAAACAGAAATCCAACTCAGATCTCCCCTGTCACATCTCCAGGCTGTTCCCTTGGGCTCTGTTGTTGTTCGCCAGGGAGCGATCAGTGCCTGCCCCTCTGCTGCCCCTGGTCGGGAAGCTGTAGAGCACCACGAAGTTTCCGCTCAGTCTCTTCTCTGGACTGAGGACTTCAGCTGCTCTTCGTATGTGTTCCCCTCTAGACCCTACACCATCTTTGTAGCCATCCTTTGGACACTTTCTCATAGTTTTATGTCCTTTTCATACTGGGGTGACCCAAACTGTACGCCGTACTCAGGATGAGGCCACAACAATGCAGAGTAGGGTGGGACAGTCCCCTTCTCTTGACCTGCTAGTAGTCCTGTGCTTGATGCACTCCAGAATACTGTTGGCCCTCCTGGCTACCTGGGAGCGCTGTTGACTCGTATTCAACTTAAGAATGTCAACCAAGACCCTCCAATCTCTTTCATCATGGCTGCTCTCCAGCATCTCCCCCCTTAGTCTGTGTGTATAGCCAGGGTTGCCCTTTCCCAGGTGCAGAATCTGTCACTTGCTCGTACTCCATTTCTTGCAGTTGGCGATTGCTCAGCTCTCTAATTTCTCAGGATCTCTATGCAAGGCCTCTTCACCCTCAACAGATTCAGCAGTTCCTCCCAGTTGAGTGTTGTCAGTCAGCTTGCTCGTAACACCTTCTAGTCCTACATCCAAGTCTTTATGAAAGCATTAAAGAAAGCTGGCCCTAAAATAGAGCCCTGGGGAACGCCTGGAGTGACTGACTGCCAGACCGATGTGACCTCGTTTACTGTGGCTTTTTGGGCCTGACCCATCAGCCACTCATTCACCTACTGCATTGTATTGCTGTCTAGTCGTATGTTGGATGTTTTGTCCAGGATTCTGTGAGAAACGGTGCTGAAAACTTTACAGAAATCCAGAAAGCCCTCAACGGGCTTTTCTAGGTGAACTACAGAGGTGACCTTGTCATTAAAGAAAGCATAGTTAGTTAAATGGTCCTTGAAATGGTGCTTTTTTTACAGCAGTCGTACCGTCTTCTTAGCAATCCTGGTTCTTGTGGTGTCCCTAGCGTGTACTGTTCCTTAATCTTTGCTCTGTCCAAATGCAGTGCCTGCTATAAAACGTTCCACTTTGTGATTCTCCTACTGCGTGCAGAAGAAAAAGCTGCAGTCTTTGGGTATTTTAACCCAAGTTGTATCCACTCTGAGCTCCTCGCTTTCTTCCAAAAGATCTTTGTTGTAAACTCTCCAACTGCGATTTGAACTGTTGCTTCTTTCAGCAAGCAAGAATTGAATATGCAATATACGTTGCATCACACGATCTCCGGGTGTCCATTCCAACCCAAATTACTTTGTGATTTGCTGTAGGTTTGGCACGTGTGACTCAGGCTTTGTTCACATTTAGCTAAGTGTAAGCTATCTATTTATGTCTGTTTTCAGTTAGTTGAACTGTAGTCCTCGCTGTCCCTGGCAGCACCCTCATCTGTTGTAATACAGCTCATAGTACATGCATCCAGTCAATCCTGGTATTTCAGAAGTGAAGGCACTGTATTTTTGAATGGCGTTCTGTGCAAAGCTATAGCTTGGTGTGAAGAGCTTTATTCTGAAGGATTCTTGAAAACTTGTGACTTACTAGCCCTGGCCATTGAGGTTTTGATAATTCTCTTCTAGTGGATTTGAGCTACGTGTTGAAGAACTCAGTTCTGTCCATTCGTGTGGTCTCCCCGAGGGATTTTTTTTCTGCTTTTTCCTTTATTTATTACTATGTCCAAAAATGTGTGGCTTCCTTAAGGTGGAGAAGTGGTCTTGCTTTCTTTGCTAGTAGAAAATGATTGCTACTAAAATGTTGCTATTCTCAGTGGGTATTTGGTTTAGCACCAATAGCACTTTTCTTCCAAAGCACAGTTTCCTGATGATGGTAAAGGATTGGACAAGGATTGGATCTTGTATTTCTTCTTCTATCCCTTTCTCTCTAGGAGTTTTGGCTGTTGGGCTTATCAGCGAGGCGCTGGATGAAGGAGACACCAGAAAAACTCTGCAAGCCTTACAGGTTCCTGCAGCAAAACTGGGGGGTGTAACCCCAAAGGTAGGTCAGCATTATCAGGGCACACTGCTTGGGGCTAAGAGAGAGAAAGCACAGGTGGGTGTAGTTGAAAGTACCTCTCCAGAAGCCTTTGCATCTGTGTACTGAGGGCATTCCTGATGTTGGGAAAAAAGCTGGGAAACAGACGTGGAAATGAAAGGGTGAACGCTGCATGCTATCAGCTGATGTCACCTGGCCAGTTTGGATCTGTCTGTATGAAGGCAAGAGAGATGCAGGCATAACACGTGAATCTTTGTGAACTACAGAGATGGGCTTAAAGATATGAACTGCTTGAGATGGCTTGCTCTAGCTAATCGTACGTCCAGAGTGGCACACGTACCTTCTGTTTGGAGATATGAGGAGATGTGTTCAGTTTCATTTGTTTTTATAAGAAGGCAGTGTTTATCCTAATAGTTGTGAATTTCCAAATGCAAGTCTCGTTCAGTCTCCGTTTTTCAGTGCTATTTGTTAAATGTATCCATAGGTGTAGTTACATAAAGCACAAATGAAGTTTGAGAAGTAGGCAAAAAAACTTGTTAGGTGATGAATTTGTTCAGAAGGAGGGGAAAATAGAAAACAAAATATATGCTTCTAGCAAGATGTGTATGAATGCCTGTCACTCACTAGGTGACACTGCAGATGCTATGCATTTTTTGCATGGTGGTTGTCTGTTGTGGTAGCCCAGGACTTCTCCTGACTTAGATGGAGTTGCCTCTTGGTGTAACTGGTCTGTATGTACAGGTGAAAATGGAGAGAGGAAGAATGATCTCACCTTACTGCTTTAGGAAGGAAGATGAAATGCTGTATGGGTGGTGTTTGGTTGCCCTGCCTCGGGCAGGGGGTTGGAGATTCGTGATCCTTGAGGTCCCTTCCAACCCTGTGATTCTGTGGTGTACATGCTACTGATTTTTTTTTTTTTTTTTAACAGATGAGTGGGATGCTAATTTATTTCCTTATGCTTACACAGAAGTAGCAGATGTGCTTCCTTTCAGTTGGCTAAGTGTGTTTAATTTCTTTTTGTAATATCTTTTCAGTTGTGGAGCACATTGTTCTAATTCCAGCAGGGATTTTAGCATAGAGACTGGGATGATGCTGTGTTCAACACTGGTGTTTTTTTGTATGTTTGTTTGCTTTGTTTTTTTTTGACTAAGTGTAAACCTTCACGATGGCAGTGTCCGAAAACTGCGCTGGTGATGAAGATCACTGAGCAGCTTCGTCAGTGGCCCTGAAAGGGTTCATGTTCCTCAGGAACCCATTTTGTGCTGAAGCATTTCCTCCTGCTGAGTGAGAATGAAAGAACGAGTTGTTCTTAGTGTGCATGGAAGCTTCTGCCAGGCTGGATTGGTGACTTCAGTTGACGTGAAATTACCTCACTGAGGCATATGTTCAGTGTAGGGCTCCTCCCTGCAACATGGCAGCAATTTCAGAGATGGTGAGATCGTGGTACAGACTAGCACTGTGGGTAGAACAGTTGCTGTCCTGAGTCAACGTGCTTACTAGCTGGTGACTTCTGTACCTTGGGACTGAGAGGGATTGTAGTTCAGCACAAGGCAGGGGATCTGGCGTATGATGCGATTTCTCACGTGATGAGCAGTGAGAGAAGTGTTAACCCTGCAGTGTGTGACAGCGCGTGTCCCTGCTGGGGGGACTGTGACAGGAAATGCACGGGAAAGATCAGAGGGTTTTGATAGTCCTGGGATTGATGACTCTGCTGGTAGAGATGACAGTGCAAGAGTTTGTTCTTGTAAGTCTCCCACCCTTCCCCAACAGGAATTTCTACATTGCTGAAGCAGTCATGGGACTCCTTGGACATTCAGATAAAACTTGTTAAAGGGATGTAGGTTTCAATCCAAAGCAGTGGTAATGTGGAGGGTATGTAAGGAAATGTCAGTTTTCAGTCCTGCCACAGAACTCTTCATGCTGGAATACAGTGGCTCTTTGTGCAGGGTGATTATTAATCCGTGTCAGAAGTCAATGTTTCGTGTGTCCTGTTTGCACATCAGGAGTTGTTGGAGGGATGGCAATTGCTTCTTCAGATCTCCTTCCATAGTAACCCCCAGGAAGCAACAGTGGGGGTGGAGGAGCTGTGCTTGGCAGCTGCTGGACTATTGTTCATGACGTGTATTTTGGGGTTTGCTAAACACTTGTCTCTTGGAAAATTTCTGCGTGTAACGTTATTTAATGAGTTTCTTCAGCCAAAACATAAGATACGGTGTGATCAGTACTCCACAGCAAACGGTCTGTTAAAAGAGAGACTTGAGAGATGCTTTTACTGTTGTACGTTTGTATTTACCCCCAGTACATACAGTGCTTTTTGATTTGCTGGTCCAGCAATCTGCAACCCTTTGTGGACGGGACAAGAGCAGCCTGCTGTTGTGTTAGTTAGCCATCAGTTTTTGGTTGCTGCTCCTGTATGTGCGTTTCCACTTCCTAAAGTTTCCCTGAACAAGTCCTTGCAGCCTGGTACTGGGAAAGGACTCTTGTTAGTCTATGTTTGTGTCCACCTCAGCGGAACAAAGCTTTTCAGGAAAAGTCCTAGGAGTGCTGGTAGGCAGACACCCAGGTGGCTGTGAGTCGGCAGTGTGCTCGTGCTGCCTGGAAGGCTTCAGTAGAGAGGTGATCCTTCCACTTGGCATTGGTGAGGCTGCTCCTGTACTGTGTCCAGTTCTGCCCTGCCCCCTCAGACAGGAGACATGAATGTTCTGGAGATAGGCCAGCGTAGGGCCACTGAAGTGCCTGAGGGACTGGAACACCTCTCCAGAGAGGAAAGCTGAGGGTGAGGAGACTCTTGAGTCTAGAGATGAGAGGGCTTGGGGGGAATCTGTTCAGTGTATGTGAAAGCTGGAAGTGAGGATGCAGTTGAGGACAAGAGGCATTGAGTACAAACTGGGGTTCAAGAGGTGCCATCTAAACGTCAGGCAGCACTTTACAGTGGAGGTAACTGAGCAGTAGCGGAGGTCGAGCAGAGAGGGACTGGAGTCTTTTCTGTGGAGTTGTTCAGAAGCCATCTGGATCTGGTCTGTCCTGGATAATGTGCTCTCAGTGTCCGTGCTGGAGCAAGGGGATTGTCCCAGATGAGCTCAGAGGTCCCTTTCCATCTTAGATTGTTCTGTGATTTTCTTTTTTGGGCTCCTTGGAAAGGCACGTCCTGTTGGCAAATACAGCTTTAGGACTGACCAGTGCAGATTGCTTGGCGTTGGGATGTCCTGATGTTTGTTGGAGTGATACCACTGATGGAACTTGTTGGTGGGAGTTCCTTGTCCTGAGAAGAGTTTTGGCCTGGTAATGCTGTAGTTGCTTCTGCTGATAACAAATGTCCATTATGGCCTTGTGTTGAAATTGATTAGAAAGATACTGGAGTACTTCCTGTATCCCTTGAGATTGCAATTGCTCAGAGGTGGTGGTTTTGTTTTGCACAACCAGTGACACTCTTCCTCATGCTGCGAATGCTTTCCTCATCATATTCTCTTCAGGACACTCAGGATGAAACAGCTGTGCTTTGGCTCGATGAAACTCAGGACGGGATTCAGAAGGCTAACAGGGACACTGAAGAGTCACAGAGATGTAAGCATTGTGGCAAATACCGTGGTTCAATGCCATTGTCAACCAAATATTCGTCACCAAATGGAAGAATGCGAGCAAGAAATGTACACATGCAAAGGAAATTAGAATACAAGTGTTTGCTTCAGGTAGGTGTAGAAGTTTTTTCTTTCAACAATGAATGTCACAGCCTTTCAATTTCAATTCTTTACATCTTTTTGGAAGCATACGTCGTTGTTTCAGTTGTGCTTGTGAGACTGTGTTGCATCCTAGGCAGAGATACCTATTGAATCTCTGTCAAAGTGTTTGACATTAGCAGATAACTGTGTCTGTCTGTGGTTGGGTAGTCAAGCGTGGGGATGTTCATGTGCGCAGTTCTGGTGCATCTTAGCTTTCATTTGTGTTGTACTGTTGCCTTAATTCTATGAAGTATTTCTCAAAGTACTTTTTTTTTTTTTTTTTTTTTTTTTTTTTTTGCACTAAGTGCAGATAAAAACACAAATCAGTGCAGTTGGCAGGTGGACTGTGCCAAAGAACATTTGGTCAAAAGCAGGATTAAAGTATGCTTCTTTGAGCCAGAATAAGATCTTCAGATACCCTTCTACCTCTCTGTGTGTGAACAGAGATTTGCTCAGTGCTGAAAATGACTGTATCTCGTGTTTACTGCATCGGTGAGATACCTGTGGTTGATTTTGTACTGTGTTTGCAACAGAGTTGTGGAGTAGCCCTGGGTTAGCTCTTTCCTCATCTTTTTCTTGTTGATAACCTGTTCTGTGTTCAGGTTGCTATTCTTGCTAGGAACGGTGCAGTCACTGGAAAGGTGCTTTTTGAGTCAGCTGTCTGCTGTACCAGGGCTCTGCAAGAAGAAGCTGCCTTGACTGCAGCTGTTGTCAGAGTACAGCTGAGTGAATGGATAAAAGGTTGTAGAGAAATACTGTCGATAAGTCAGCACAGTAGTAGGACTAAGAGCACACAAAAAAGCGCTGTCAGACACTGTGCCATACACAGATGCACACTGTACTGAAAAGATTGTTGTACACCAAGTTGTCTTTTTTTAACCCGTATTTTTATGCATAAACACAGGAAGGTATTTGTGTACACTCGCACAGTGCCTTGCTCTCTTGTTTGTTGTGAGTCACTGAGCTCCTGACCGCCCAGGTAACCTGCCTCCTCCTGTTGTTGAAGTTTCCTTAGGAATTCTGGCCGTGAATGAAGCAGTCGATCACGGAGATACCAGCCCTACCCTGAGTGCCTTGCGCTCACCAGATGTGGGGCTGTGCGGAGTCGCTCCAGAGTGTGCAGAGACATAGCAGCGAGAGTTGGCAGAAGTGGAAAGGAGAACAATGGCAACAGGTGAACCCCAAATAGCTAACTGCTAGTGCAGTAAATTCAAGATGATTGCCTGTAGGATGGAAAGCAGAGGGGGAGAAATGTGAGGAGAAGTCTTGCGTTCTGGGTATCTTGTTAGAATCTCATGTTACAGGGAATTGAGGCTGCCTTGTAAGCTGAAGTCTTTGTTAAAGGAAAGAAGAAAAAGGTAGGAAGGAAATGAAAAAGTCAGCAGTGAAATATTCCCCACTTGTAGAATATATTGTGCTTAGGTAGTTGTTGGGGTGGTTCATTGGAATCTGAGGCATTCCTTCTATTGCTTGGAGGAAGGACCCTCTCCATGCGTTTCCTTCTTGTAGTATTTGTATGTGAGGAAGCTAGAGACGTGTTTGCTTTCAACATAGCACCATTTCTGCTTTTAGGAGGCAGTGGCAGTGAACGGGTGAAACACTGGGTGAGAGGAGGCTGTCATCATTATCATAACCTGAGGACCAGAGAGGGAGGATGGGATGAGCGGACTGAATTTGTGCAGCATGACACACAGCTGTCACGGGAGGAGATGCAGGTAAAGTACGTGCTCTTTTTCTCTGCAGTTGAAGTTGCCCCTGTTTCAGGCCTTATTGCAACTTCAAGAAGTAATGTTTCACCACAGTAGTGATGTTAGCAAGCTTTGTATCTTATTTCCGTGTTCATTGTCTACTTTGCACGTCAGCACCTGCTGCTGTAGGAGCCCGTTTTGCAGGGGGTTGGACTCAGTGATCCCTGGAGGTCCCTTCCGAGCCCAGTTCTGTGATTCTGTGATTTTTCTCTTTGCTTCTTGCAGCAGTATGGTGCTTGGTGTTTCAGAAGAGAGAAAAGCACGGCAGGCATCAGCTGGATTTCTGTGGCTGGTAAAGCTGTGCCCCTGAGAACTGGGCTGACTGCTGCCCCTGGAAATGTGTGCAAAGTCTGCAGAGGCAGAGGAATGACTTTTCTCTCAAAAGTTGAGCTTGTCTAAGGCAGGTCACTGCTAGGAGAGCTTCTGCTTTAAAGCATCAAGTTGTATAAGTAAGGTAATTTAAAAAGCAAGCTTGCCAGTTCTTTTTTACCTAAGTGATTTTTTAGCATGGGAAGGTTGGAGAGGCTTTTTGCTAACAGGAGATGGAGGGAGGAAAAGCAAGTGAAAGGCACGCTGTGCACAGCCAGCACACAGCACCTGCACCATTGCCCTGCACAAAGGAGGAGCAGCTCAGCAAGCTTGGCCTGGGCCATGGAAGGGAGCGTGCAAACGTCTGGAGCAGCCCCAGATGGGCTGGTTCTGCAGGTTGTTGTCTGCTGCTGTTTTCTCTCATCCTGTTGTGCTCGGGGGTGGATTTGTTCATGTTCAGAGCTAGCAGGAAGCTCGCACAGCCCTTTGTTTCAGCTGTCCCAAGGCTTTGGTCCCTGGCTGCTGGGATGGGGCGTTTGAGGAGTGATGCCTGTGCTGTTGTCCAGCCAAGCTTTGGGGATGAGTCTCGTTACCGGGGCATGTCTGACAGGGCTGAGGGTGGGGGACCGGGCCAGTGGCGCTTTGCTCTCAGTCTCGGTGTTTGTCTTTGCTCAGGAGGGCAGGTGGTGAACCTCACGAGCCAAAGCCTGCAGATGGGGTTTGCGGAGAAAGAGGTCCTGCAGGCCTTGTGTGGCAGCCACGGAGCTGGAGCGAGGCTGCGTCAGTGTAAAAGCCCAGCAATGCACGGAGGTGTGAAGGTGAGCTGTGGGCTCCAGTAACACAGGAGAGGATGTGCATGTTGGGGGCTTGGATGCTGCTGTGTGTTTGCAGTGACTGTGGGGTAGTTAGCACTGCTGGGTCAGCTTGAGTGCATGGAACAAGTGTGACGTGTCTTCCAGTTGCACGCTGTGTTCCTCCTGTT